>NC_141241.1:2300000-2465000 GCF_054856555.1 Leptonotus elevatus | reverse complement strand
AGCAGACAGACTGGATCAACACGACACTTTTGAGCCCGCGAGGACGCCGACTATCACGTAGATATTTATTGGCTTTTCGCTCCACGCCAGTAAAAAGTGCATTATGCGTCACAGATAAGTGAGCAGCACACCGAGGGAGGATCAAGTGTGCGTTGGTGTGTATGTATGCATAGAGACGTCAAGCAGCAGCACCAGTGATCATAAATCAATTGCTATGATTAATATGATGATGTTCGATGCTGGAGCCCGCTGCAAGACAGCGATAATCTTGATGTCACTCTGTGCCACCTCGGACCTCGCACGCAACAACAACTCTTTTGTTGGAAAGACAAAAGAGCTCTTTTGATGACATTAAATGTGGCACTTTCTGTTTTTGGCCCTGAAATTTCAATACACAACTTCTGTTTGATGCCATTTTTGCCGTAGTTGATTATAAAGCAATTTGAGTCAGTCAATTAATTGATGACATCATTGATATTTCATCAGCGATGAAAACAAATGATAGTATCAATCTTTAGTGGTGAATGGACGAGCCAAAGCTAAGCAGGCAAACCACTATTATCATCTACGACCAGTTTATTTTGTTCTCTTTGAAATGATCAAGTCAACAAATGGGAAAGTCCAAAACACGTGATTGGCTGTTAGTCAACTTCAAGCTTCAAATGGCAATGTGGAGTAGTGAAGTGATGTCATCTGATACCAGTCAGGTAATTGGTCAGATAAATTGAGGGACATTTTTTGGTTTGTTTTTGTAGCGGAGCATGTATGTCCCAATTGGGAATATACTGTCTCCCGGCACCCCCAACAAATAATCTGGTACTCGTCAGAACTGGTCCTTGGCGGAGTAAAGTTGTGGACTACTGGACAATTGGGTTCAGTTATTGATCCACCAAAATGACAGCCTCAAGTCTTTTAGAATACTCTGAAAAGGTTTGGGTCAAACATTGCGCAATAAAGTAAGGTATGTTTGGGGGGCAACTAAATTAATTAATTAAAGAAGTGAATATTAATAATAATTTTTGTAATTATCAAGAATTACAAAAGCAAACTCATATGATGTCATCGCATGGCGCAGTCACTTCCTGGTCTTCTTCTTCTTCTTTTAAATTACTGGTGGATCACATATATATATGGTGTATAGCGCCACCTACAGCGGCGGAGTCTCGCTCTCAATATTTGCAAAAGAAGAACAGATGGAAGCGGGCATGTCCGCTTTGCGCATTTTCACTAAATTTGCTTACATTTTTTTTCTCAAAACTATTGGATGGAAACCTGACTATTGAATAAGAAAGTTGAGTCAGCCCCTTTTTGACCCAACATTGTTTGTCTGTACGTGTGGTGCGATTGGTCCAGTCCCCACCTCTACCCAAGGTCAGCTGGGATCGGCTCCACCTGACCTTGCGACCCGAACAAGGAAGAGAAACGGAGGCTGCCTTTTAACGACAAGGCGGTGACTTGAACGCGGTGGGCTCGCGCCCCACTTAATGTAAAATTGCCCGTCGCTAGCCGATGTATCATGTCGGCAAGCTTTTGTGGCGAGCCGCAATGAGCAATTCCCCACAAGCTGCAGCAGAAAGCGTCCACGGCGCAAAATGAAACTCCGAGCTGGTGGCTGATGGGATATTTATCCCGCCCCCCCCCCCCCTTTTATTTTTTATCTCTTCTCTTCCCTCAGCACACTTTTCCATCAGTGACACTCTCTTTCACTTGAGCGACAGCAATGCGCGGCGCTCACCTCTCATATAGCGTGTCAGCCTTTTTCCATTTAAGGCGTGCACCTTTGGGGACTCGGCTGGAATTAAACGGGAGAGGCAAGCCTCCCTTTCACACAGGTTCGAATGCAAGACACATTTTGCAAGATGTTTTTGCCGTAATGCTGCTCAATCTCAAGTTTGCTTGGAATTTACATTTGTTGTTATTTTGCAATTTGGTGATTTTGTACTTCTTTGATTTTGTACTCCCCTCAATACGATCTGCCATTAGCATGACCAAATGTCGCCCTCGAAGAGAGAGAGAGAAAAATAAAAGCAAAAACAAAAAGTGATTGTTTAGCTGCTCGCTGAACTGAAGTCCAGCGTGACGTACGTTGAGGACGCTGTCAAACGCCCGCGCTAGATAACGAGCAACGTGTTGATGTCTTGAACGATCGCCGTCCTGCCGTCGTCTCTTGCTCACTTTCTTATTGACAGTAAGCCGCATCGAGCGGAGCCAATCGAACCGAGGGAGGCGGGCGGGGGCGGGGCGCACGTCCACTGGAGGCATCAAGTGTGTGTGCGTTCGTGCGTGTGTGCGTGTGACCAGCGCCAATCCATGGCGCCTCGGAGAGCAGGTGACTGCTTTGAAGGCAAGGTCACGAGTGGCTTTCTAATGAGAGCCAAGAAAAAAGTGAAACATCTGGGAAAAGGAAAGAGAGGAGTCATGTTGTTTTACAGCTAATATTTATGTTGTCTATTTTTTGTACATTATTTTCAAATATTTCTATTTTTGTCTTGTCTCCTCTCCATGGAATCTCCTAAATCTAGTTTATCAAAAAGCATCTGAGTATTTTTCATCAAATATATGTGTATAAAATGTGTCTACTTTTCTTGCATCTTTAGAAAAATATATTTTAAGATGATTTTTTTCAAAATGTTCTTTTCTCTGGATTTTCCCGTGAAGCCTCAGGGAGCAGATGACCTGTTGTAAGGCAAGGTCACCGGTGGCTTTCGAATGAGAGCGAGGTAAGGCACTTTGCGTCACGGCAAATAATCCAAGACGTGACGTATTTCATCTGACGCGTCCGTTGCCATCAGCGTCTCGCAGGCCTCATCGCCCCTCAAGGCCGCGTCGATACGCACTCACGGCCAAGTGGATTCACGTCAACTTAGTAAAACATAACACTTCCTCACGTACTCATTCTTGTGCTTATAGTTATTTCCCCCTCCCCCCATAGTAGTAGCGTATATTTAATATATTCTATTTATTATTATTTATATCTAAATTGTTAATTTTCATCAATTTAATGCATATTTGTGCATTTTTTCCATTATTTTTCAATAGCACTTTTTTAAATTTTAGTTATTTGTGTATTTTCAGCTTTTATTTGTCTATTTTCTTTTGTCTGTCATCTGTTATTTATGTAAGTTGTAATATTTTTTGTAGAATATTACAGTATTTTTGGTCAATTTTTTTCTCTCTATTATCATTATATATTTTAAGATAACATGTATAGTGTCTAGTATGTTTCTCCGAAGATAAAAAAAAAAAGTGTATCCCTATTTTATATATATATATTAATATATATATATATATTTATTTTTTATTTTTAATATATATATATATATATATATTAATATATATATATATATATATATATATATTTTTTTTTTAATATATATATATTTATATATATTTAAAACATATATATATATATATATATATATATATATATATATATTATATATTATCTATAAAATAATATAAATAATAATATAAATCTAAATATAAAATCTTTAAATGATTACTGTACTTTATGTTTGAATTTGATTGACTGCACAAACTGTTCAATTTTCTACATTCTATGTTATTATGTTATGAGCGTATGTTTTCATAACGGGCAGTACTGTCGAGTGCTATTTTCCAAAGCAGGTCACGGCAACACTGTATTATTGTTTGGCCTTCACCCCTAACAACATTGTGCAGACGCAGACTTCTGTTCCTATGGCTGAAAAAGACAGTGACAAATCATCGTTGAACTGCGCCGCTTACACTGAAGAACAATGTGATTGTCATATAAATGTAAATTCACCTTCCCTGTCTGACTCAAGTGACAACATGGAAGATTTGGTGTGTGTGTGTGTGTGTGTGTGTGTGCTTGCTTGCTGTCATGTTTAGGATGACAGATAGCGCCGCTGCGCTCCAACCCGTCTTTGTATTATCATCCTGTAAACACTTTCTTTTTTGAAAAGCTTTCATCAAATCAAACGCGACTACAGCTGTGCTCCAATTCAAGGGCCGCATCCACCTGTTGCCGCTGCTGGCCACCATTTTATGGTATGGGATGCTGCGATTGTCAAGACCATTGAAAAAACCAAGTCTCAAAACATGACATAAAACCAAGTCTCGAATGAAGCGGTTTGCGAGGCAAAATGTGCATTTTGTGCTACGTTGAATAGCAAAACGAAGAATTTCAGATGCCCCCCCCCCCCCCCCCCCCCCCCCCCCCCCCATAATTGAACCGCCAAGAGGGTCCCAAAAAGCTTTGCTCGGCATGTCGGGTAGTCGGAAGTCGAGGCAAGCGCCAGCTAGCTAGCTAGCATTAGCTTGGACTGGCTACATGTGCGGCTAAACACATTGCTGAGTCGCTCTAAAGTCAGTTACTTCGCCTCTATGGCAGCGAAGAAGATACACTTCCTGCATGAAGAAAGACTGAGAAGCCATGCTACATGCTAAGCTAAACTAAGACTGACGTGAAATAGGAGTGAGGTGCCTGGGTGACCAAATACACTTTTCACAGGCTCTCAACATCTTAAAACAGAGCGTATACAACTTTGAAGAGCACAATAGCAAGATTTGCTACGCTACACAGCTAAATGAAACCGTAAACAAACATTTTACATTCTGGCATACTTTGGTCAATAAGCTGAAATGTATACGATTTTTACAATTTATTTGTTGTCACGTAGTCCTGATTTTGACTTTTGAAATCTCTCTGCACCATAAATGTTCTTAAAATGACATTGCGCAAATGTTATTTTTATATACAAAAAAACCCCAAACTATTCAGAAATACTAAGTTTAAACTAAAGTAAAATTTGCGTTTTAAATTCTCCCACTGAAAATGTTTCTAGACAAGAAAGTAATAGAAATACAGTGAAACCGGACGACACAACCCCCCCCCCCCCCTCATTGTTATGTCCATACTTGATTGTTGTTACCATGAGATGTCGCAATCACAGCGTACATAACGTCACATGTTTGCTACGTTTGAAAGTAAACAAGCAACTAGCATTCGTTGACAAGTAACATAAATATAGAAAGAATGCTTCAATTCTCAGTCCGGTGTCTTGCGATCTGTGCAGGGTCCAGTAAAATCTTCAGACTATCGGAGCATTCTGGAGCCGAACGGTGCTGCTACTATCAGAAAGCAAATTCTGGATTACGTGCTGGGGCTGCTTTGCTACATCCGGCACTTCACTCTGCGTGGACTACGATCAACTCTCCAGTCCATCGCGCTCGGTCCCGGTTGCGTTCTTGGAATCCTTTGCCAGCAAAGCATCGTGTAGCTGTGATCTGTGAGAGTAAACGCTGACCTTGAGTCGGTCTTGCCGAGGGGTCCGGAGCGCCCCCCCGGAGCACCGAGGTGAATAAGAGGCGCTGTCAACGTGAGCGATGTGCTCGGGCGCCGTTGTTCACAAGCCATCACTCTCCACTGGACACTTGGAAAAAGCAACAATGTGAAACAATATGAGATGTTTACGTTTGACATTGCTGCAAACGGGAAGTGGCCGCGTGACATTTCATCCAGTCCATCATGAGACAACAGAGCCTTTTATTGCTAGCGCTGCTTCTATTTGGCATTTGCTCCAAACTTCCTCGGGGGCCCACGCGGCTGTTTATTAGTGTCGGGGCGGGGGCGGTTGGCCAAACGGCGTTTAATTTAACTGCGTACGCATTTTCACGCCGGCGTGGTAAAATATGGAGATTTACACGAGCGTTTGAGTCCCTTCAACCGCCGCTTTAAATCTCCGCGCGGCAAGAGTAGCGGCCCCTCGGAGAGCGCCGTAAAAGTCAGAGTGCGGCGAAAATGGAAGCCCGACGCCGCGGGAGGCCACACTGCAGCAACATTACTCGAGGGGGGGTTGACATGCTATTAGAACCCACACCACAGCGTTTATATGTTTAGACTTGGGAATTCTGACTTTTTAGGAGATTTTTTGGCTCAACATTTGGCTGCGGGGGGGAAAATGTTGAAAAAAGTAATAGGTCGGATTTTTTAACATTTCAACAATTCACGATTGTTTTTTTTTTTAAATATGAAAAAACACATTTTCTCAGAAGACAAAGACTTTTTAGCCACTACTGTTTTTCACAAATTAAAATTAAAAATAAAATCCTATAATTTCCCCTTTTGTTTGTTTCATAAATTTTCACGTTTTCCCACAAGATTATATTATTTTCTATTGCGATGACAACTTTGTTCTTTAAAAAATGTAATTTTTTTGTAGGGACTTTATTCTGAAAAGAAATTTGACTTCAAAATGAAATTACAACTTTATTCTTATACAACTTTTCTTGGAAGAAATTTAACTAAAATACTTTATTTCGCAAAGATTTTGTTTTCTGGACAAAAAACTGCAAATGTACATTTTTTCAAGATAACGTTTAGCTCTGATTTTTTTGTGTAAAAAATCACAACTTTTAAAATCTGACATTCTAAAAATTAGACATTTTTCTTGATCCTAATCTAAATAAAACGACATCACAACGGTATTCTTGTTAAGTTGAAACTATCTTCCCCTTTCTAATCTTTCAAGTTGCAACTTATTTGGAAGAAATGCTTGTAATTTAATATTCTTCTTTAAAAATTCAACAGCTTGTGAAGATCACATGACCAAACCCAGAAAACAGGTGAGCCGTGCTGAGCCCTGAGCAACTCTGATGTCATATTCAGTCGACAGCAAAATGGCCGCCCTCTGAGATGGTGAATCCTGCTACTTATAGTTCATATTCTACAAACGCAATATTAATCAGAATACCAAGTTTACCGGTGGGCGCATAAAATATATTATTGTGAAGAAAATGTTTGACTTTGACTCCATGTTTCTGTATTTGTGTATGTTTTTTGTTGTTGAAGTTGCTGATTGCTGCAACACTGGAGTGGCTCAAACCACCACAGATGAATTCCTCTTGTGTTGCGATCGCGGTTGTCCTTTTTCAGTTTTCAGGTTTGCAAACTGTTAAAGTGTTTGGACCGTCTTCTTTCTTGCTTGACGTTGACTTCCGGTGACACCCGCAGCCTCTTTGGCTTCCGCGCTAAAATGACGAATGGTGCCGCCTGTCAGCCAACATCTGTTGTCCTTCCTCAAGCTCGCCGACCCGCACTCACGCACGCCACCGCGCAAGATAATCCGACCCGTCACGGGGTTCGCAAGCAACACTTTCATCCCCTCCAGCCGCGTTTGGCCAACAACAATAATAGAGGGGCTATCGATTTTGATAGCCCGATCCCTCCAAGGACGTCCACTTTTCATGTTCGTTCTCGGGTGCAAACCTCGAGTGCTTTTGTTCGTTTTTCTCGTATTGAACGGGTTGCAGGGCATTAACGAAAAAGAAGCATCAGTTGTGACTCTGAATCTTAAATCTCCAGATGATCAAAGCATTTTGGGAGACAAACGTTGTGCTCCATGTTCTTGTTTATGTTCTGGGGCTGCTTTGCTACATCCGGCGCGGGATGTTTTCAATCAGCAGCTTCTTTCTCGTAGTTTTATGAATATGTTTGTAGACTTGTGTTTAACATTACAATCGACATTGTCAGACATTTTCCCAAACTTTATTTCTTGGAGAGGTTCTCAGTAATGTCACTTTTAAACAATTCTTAAATGCATCATCAGGTTCATATTTAAGAAACTTTATTAACAACATTAAGCTGGGAAAATATATAATGATGAGAAATATTCACTTTATTGTGCGATTAAGTACTCACTTTACATGTATTGTTGTTCACGCTGATACAACAGCACAGATACATATTATACCGAGTACCAAAAAAGGCTCCCTTTCGCAAAAAAAAGAGTAGTTATTTTATGTTATTTGATTTTTTGCAAAATTTTGAATTTTTGGTGTAAAAATCTAAAAACAGCAACTTAATGCTCAAAGTTTTTAAATGTTTGTTTTTTTCTCATAATTGAACAGTTTTCTGAAAAAAATCTGATTCGCTTGTAATTATGTTTTTTTTTTCTCCTCAGAATTGTCTGACTTTCTCTATTCTAGAACAATAGGTTATTTTTTTTCTATTAATGATGGAAAATAACAAAAAAATTCTGAAACATGATTTCTTTTGTACATTAAATTTAAAGATGTTTTGTATGGAAAAAACAACAAAACTTTCAATTGTATGACTTTGTTCTTTGAAATTATTTGTTAAAAAAAAAACACTAATGAATCTGGGGCTACAATTATAACTTTATTCACCAAAAAATACAAATTCTGCTATTGTGATCTTTTCTTTTCCAATAACTGTTTGTTGTTGTTGATAATATTAAAACGGTTTCCTCTGTATCATATTGCATGTCTGCCAGCTACTTTATTATGGATTTCCCCCCTCGTTATCATTTCCTACGGTGAAAACGTTGAATTTGTCGTTCTCGATGCCTCAAGTGATGTCGTTGATGCTCATTTGCTTCAAGTCTTCGCTGCTCTCGTTTCATTTTTGACTGCAGCCTGCGTCGCGTCCTCTTTCTTTCCTCAGGTGATCAAAGAGATATCATTTTGTTTTGTTTTTGCTGCTGCAGGTTCGTTGGCGTGTAACAAGCGCAGCCGAGCAGAAGGAAGTGTCAGCTGTCCCATTGAATCAGTGCGTTCTATATTCTGCTTCTTTTTAGAGGCCAGGAAAGACTTCATAGCCGCGAGGTTGAAACCTACGCCTTGTCACCCAAATACTGACATAAGGGCGTTACCTAACGAGTAGAAAACGGGTAAATAATGACCATCACGGCATTTCAATTAGTCAAGAAGTTGCGTAATATTTTGTTGGAATGACGCTGCTGTATATTATTTCAGAGTAATGGCTGAAAAGCATACAAATTATTATGAAAGTAGTGTTTTCTTTGTATTTGTTGTATAATATTTTGGGGATTTTTTTTTTTTTGTCTTATATTTTTTCCCAAATATATTTGTATGTAGTTGATCTACTGCACACGCTCATCCTCCTTTTTTTCTAATCAGTTAATTACGGAAAAAATGACCCCAATATTTTGACATAATCTATGGTAAAAATTAATAGTGGTTAATCGCACTATTAATTTTAATGCGTTAATGCGATATTTTTTTGTGATTAATTAATCAGTGAACGCTTTAACTTTGACAGCACTAATATATATATATATATATATATATATATATATATATATATATATATATATATATATATATATTAGTGCTGTCAAAGTTTGACAGAACTTTTGTTGGAATCTATCCTATGTGATTTGCTGCAATTTTTGTAAAAATTAATTTCTGTGATTAATATTGTATTGATTCAGTCAGACAATGGAGCATTAGGGCAACATTATACAAAAAAATATCAGAACAACAACCAAAAACCACAAAATACACAGATCTTTAAAAAAACAATTAAAAAAAACTATATATATATAGTTTTATTTATTTAGTTTTTAAAAAAAACAGTTATTTAGTTTTTTAAAAAAACAATTATTTAGTTTTTTAAAAAAACATTTAAAAAAAACTATATATATATATATATATATATATATATATATATATATATATATATATATATATATATATATATATATATATATATAGTTAAACTATAGTAAACTATATATATATATATATATATATATAGTTTTTTTAATTGTTTTTTTTTAAAGATCTGTGTATTTTGTGGTTTTTGGTTGTTGTTCTGATATTTTTTTGTATAATGTTGCCCTAATGCTCCATTGTCTGACTGAATTAATACAATATTAATCACAGAAATTAATTTTTTACAAAAATTGCAGCAAATCACATAGGATAGATTCCAACAAAAGTTCTGTGCTTTTCGTGAATTTGCAAATGCCAAAATACGCTTGCCCCTCCCTGAAGATAGTGACAAATATATTATGCGCAAACATTAAAAATGTTTTTTTATGCAATTTCATCATGTTCAAGTAGTTATTTGTTTTATTGAGCATGCCGGTAAAGACTAAAAAACATCCGTATCCGCCTTGTAGCGTCATGCAGGCCTCATTACTACAGCAACGACATCAACAAAAGTTAAAACCAACACTTAACATGGCCGACAGGCGCGGCGGCGTGACAAATGAAGGCGTCATAATTAGGCCGGCCTCATTCAGGGCGAGCGGGCCATCCGTCTGCGTTTCCTTCTCGGACAAATTAGCGACAGAGTCAACGTGCCGCAGTAATGAATCCTGGCTGCGAGTTGAAAAGAGGCTGAGCCGGACGGAGCGCTCAATTAGTAATAACAAGACCTGCTTGTGATCATAAGCGTGGAACATCATTACATGATGCTCACTGAAGCTGCCTTTTTACGGGAAAACTCCGAGTATTCATTTATTTATACAGAAAAAAAAAGAAAGAAGTGAAAATTCGAGTGCCAGCGACATGAGGTTATTCTAGGAAAGTGCTGGACTACAACCACCATGTTGTTGCGGGACCGACTGTCCGCTCAGCCAATTAAATATAGCAATTTGGCACTTGTTGCAGGGCAGAGTTCGGAGGGCGACAGCACAAACGATACATAATGTAGAGAATCAAAAGATATGATGGCGTATTAGAGCCGTGTATAAAAAAAAAAAAAAATTCTCAGGACGGGGGTAATATTCTGAGAAAAAAATCAGAAATTTGCCACGACTTTATAAAGTGGTAAAAAAAAAAGAAGAGAAAAAGTCAGAATCAAATACACGTAGCATAGCTATAGGCTAATGTGAGTATTCGTTGGGGGTTATTGCGACACCGTTTATAAAATGAAAAGGCAGGATGGAGACGGATTCATTCACGTCATACACGGCAGCTCGAATGACAACACTTCCTGATTCCCTATCAGCTGACGAAACACTAACCAATCAGAAGCTAGCATACCTTTGGTAAATGCAAGTGGATGACGGAGAGAAGAAGATTCGACACATCAATTAGCTACTTGTAAAAAAAATAATAATTATGTATGAATGTGTAAATAATAATTCTGGAAACATAAATGTAAAAGTAAATATACATTTTTAACAAATTAACTTAAATGTTTGATCCTCAGGGTATGGACCTTCACAAAGCGAAGCGTCTTCAAAGTGCAAATGCTTGACATGATTTGGTTAATCTCTGCTAAAGCAACGACCGAAAAGTACGGGCGCAAACATCCGAGTAGTACGCTACGTGTATTTCTCGTACGTTTTTGAGGGTTTTTTTTGCAAATCTGCCACTTTATGAAGTGGCAAATTTGCCACTTCATAAACTCGCAAATTTATGAATTTCTTTCTCGCAAATTTGCCACTTTATAAACTTGCAAATTTGCCACTTTATATATGTACAAGTTATTTGTTTTTTTCCTCACAAATTTGCCACTTTCCCAAATTTGCCACTTCATAAACTCGCAAATTTGCCACTTTATAGAGTGTGAGTTTTCTTTCTCTGAATATTGCCCCACCCTCTAAAATAATATATTTATACGAGGCCCTAATACACCGTCGTAAAAACAATATCAATTGGCTCTTGATTCGAAAAAAATAATAATAATAAATCCTCTCCTCGTGAGGTTGAATCGTGCTACTTTAAGACATCGGCATACATAAATGTCCCACATTTCACATTTGTGAGTAAGACCATCTCTTCTTTCTGTCCAAAATGTGTCCATGTGGATTTTGAGCACCAGGTCACGCTCAGTCCTTCATGCGAGTCCCCCCCCTCCCCCCCCCAAAAAAAAACGAGAAAGGAATCATAGAGGAGTGACAGGAAAGCAGGTGTGAGCAGCTGCTGCGTGTCTGCTCGGCCACGGGTGATCCGTCATGTTTTGGATGCTGCTCAGGGAGCCTTCGACCGGCGTCGCCTCGCCAACAAAGCAAGAAGCTCATTTTGGATCAACCTCTCATGAGCTGGAATAAATAATCTTCGGTGCCGTTCTCCTTCCACGCGGGGACATTCGTATTTACATGAACACCAGGAATTGTTAGTCTGTCCCAGCTGGGAAATGTTCTGGAACAACTGAGGGCAGCGTAGCAACTCCTGCCTAGCAACAAGCGGCTAATCGCTAGCTGCCATTTTTCTTCAGTTCTTCTTGTGAAATAAAAAAAAAATTCTTGTAAAATTGTTGCTTATTTTCTGTAAAGTGAAAATATTGCAAGGATCACAACCTCTTGTCACATTTAATAGTTTTTAACATAAAATGCTAACCTTTTTTTTTCGGACATGCAACCTTGTGAGCCCCGACCTTGAATAAAGTTGTAAAATTGGAACAAACACTTGAAGTATGTTAGCAGGCTGGAGACTTTGAGAAAACAACAACAGGCCAAATAAAGCTGGACCACTTTTGAATCTGGACACAGCAGCTCACTGCTTAAAATTCACAGTCTTTCTGGGTAAATAGGCCAAACCTTTGGGGTCTTCATTAGGCTTTGTGGGGGGGGGCACAGCCAGGTGCACTTTTTGCATCTTAGCCGCTTTCATTAAGAGTGCAAAAGAAGGAGCCAAATATTCAAGGATTTTTACCGGAGACTTTCAGGATTGCAGGAAATATATTGTTTGCCATTGCCAAAAAGACGACATCATCTTCTTCATCATCATCATCATCATCATCATCATCATTCCAGACGTTTTTCTTTCTTCAGCGTTGTGCCTGTCTTGTATGTTTTATGTTGCAAACATCCCGCTCAAGCGTTTCCCAAAGGAGCTTCCGATGCGGAGACTTGAAGAAACTTAGTGGCTTTTTTTTTTCTTTCTTCTCGTTATCCTCGAGGAATGCTTTTGTTTAAATGGCTGCACCGACTTTAGAAAACGTAGTTGAGATCTCAATGTAAATTTCAGGTTGGCCTAAATATGCAGCGCAGCCGCAAAAGTGGAACGCGATTCATTTTCACGCTCGCAGTTGACTTCTCGATTGGTCTCATTTCAAAACTTTTTCCCCTCGAAGGAAGGCGTTCAAATTGAAATCATCTTTTGAATTCTAATTGATGGTCATCATATGATCTTTAGCAATATTTCCTTTCGGAATTTGTTACTTTAACAATTTCACTACAACAATATCAAATATTGTTGCATTTCTTTTTTTCCAAGAGCCCAAGAGTTTGCTTTTGCCTATGACTATTTTTTTTTGTGTAAAATGACTGCTATTTTAAGTGAATGCTTTTCCTAAAACTAAATAAATCAATAAATAACATTTTCTTGCAAAAGTAATGTTTTCACATACATTTAAAAAAAATTTTTTTTAGGAAAAGTAAGAAAAACCTTTATGTCCATATCATTTCCATTTTTGTCTTTTGTTGTTGTTGTTGTTGTTGTAATTGCCAACATCCATCCCATAATTGTGTGACATCATCCTGGTCGCCTTCTTCACAGAAGCAAAGCTACTTTTGAAGCGTTTCAACTGTTTCCTCCCTTTCGGTCTCCTCCTGAGTGGGAATCGCGTGCCGCGCCACGCCAAGACTTTGAAGTGAATAAATGCGACTTTTCAAATCAAAGGCAAACAGGAACGTCACCAACATCTGGAAGGAGCAGCTGCTCCTGCCGCTAATTCGCGGGGCTCCTTAATGCTTTATGCTCGTTGCAAACATCTGCCAGCATTTTGGAACATCTCACCTGCCGTAACCTTTCCAATTACACCTTTTATTCCCTCTCTGACTTGCTGATGCAATCCAACGCCGACATTCACAATTTCATTTCATTTTTCTTTCTTTCTTTCTTTCTTCCTTCTTTCCTTCCCTTTTCCCTCCCTTCCTTCCCTCCCTCTCTTTCTTTCTTTCTTCCTTCTTTCCTTCCCTTTTCCCTCCCTTCCTTCCCTCCCTCTCTTTCTTTCTTTCTTCCTTCTTTCCTTCCCTTTTCCCTCCCTTCCTTCCCTCCCTCTCTTTCTTTCTTTATTTTCTTCCTTCTTTCCTTCCCTTTTCCCTCCCTTCCTTCCCTCCCTCTCTTTCTCTTTTTTTATTTATTTTTCCTCACTCCCTTTCTTCCTTCCTTCCTTTACTCCCTCCCTTCCCTCCCTCTCTTTCTCTCTTTTTTCTTCCTTCCTTCCTTCTTTACCTCACTCCCTCCCTCTCTTTCTTTCTGTCTTTTCTTCCTTCTTTCCTTCCCTTTTCCCTCCCTTCCTTCCCTCCCTCTCTTTCTCTTTTTTTATTTCTTTTTCCTCACTCCCTTCCTTCCTTCCTTTACTCCTTCCCTCCCTCTCTTTCTCTCTTTTTTCTTCCTTGCTTCCTTCTTTACCTCACTCCCTCCCTCTCTTTCTTTCTGTCTTTTCTTCCTTCTTTCCTTCCCTTTTCCCTCCCTTCCTTCCCTCCCTCTCTTTCTCTTTTTTTATTTATTTTTCCTCACTCCCTTCCTTCCTTCCTTTACTCCCTCCCTCCCTCCCTCCCTCTCTTTCTCTCTTTTTCTTCCTTCCTTCCTTCCTTACCGCACTCCCTCTATTTCTTTCTTTCTCCTTCCTTCCTGTTTCTCTTTATTCTTGGAAGAAAAAACTTTTTGGCAATTATGACAAAGAACTCTCTATAAATGACCACCTTTTCACATTAAATTAAGTTACAGCTTTTTCTCTCGGGATATCACAATTTTATTGTCTTGAATATAAACCATTTGACTTTTCTTTATTAACTATCTATCTATTTATCTGCTGCGGTTGTCAAAACACAGTAAAACGACATTATTGTTACGAGCCGGTGGCCGCTGGCTTTTTTGCACGACTTTGTTGCCGTTTCCAAACGATGCCTTCGTAATGGACTTTTGTTTTGACTTTGCGCTGTGAAGTTCACATTGTCTCATATTTGAGTGGCCCTCACAGACCCCATCAACCTTGTACACGCAATTACCTCAGCCGAGGATGGCCGTCTTTGGGAATAAATGATACTTGCGGCATTAGTTGGGGGGGGATTATAAGCGGCGAGGAGGCGGGTAACATCGTTAGCGCACGCGATGCGTCTTGATTACACGTTCAAGACTGATGAGCGTAAACAATACTTTGCACATGTCCGATAGTCTTTGTGGGCGTCCAAGGACGCGCAAACTAAAGGGCCATGTCGAGGCCTTCTCGAAAGCCTGCCAGGGCGCTCGTCCAAACGAGCGACCTGGCAGGCACCGAGCCATCCTTTCATCAATTTAGGGAAAAGCGGCCGAGACCGACAAAAACTGCAGAGCGCGCTCGGCGGATGTGGCGAGTCGAAGCTTACCACTTTCTGCTCGTAAAATCGAGAGTTTCCTTCTTCTAATGTCTTTGTTCTGGTCAGATTGTTGTAAAATTCCTACTTTTTCTTGGACTTCGTGGCTTTTTTCTGCTCATATTGTGAATTTATTTTTCCCCAAAACTACAACTTTATTCTCATACAATCAAAACTTTATCCTCATAGCATAACTACTTTTTCTTCTTCTTTTAAATTACGACGTTATTCTCATACAATGATGACTTTTTCTTCTATTATTACAAAAAACAGTCAATTTCATTGTTTGTCTTTATTTTTATGAAAATGTAAAATTGTTGTAAAATTTCAACTTTATTCTTTTCCAATTGTGAATTTACGTTTACAAAATTATGACAAAAAATTATATTACAAAAAAATATCCTTTTAAAAAAATCTGTTTTTTCTAATATTACAAAATTCCTGTACAACTTTTTTTTTTTTATATAACATTATGACTTAAGCTCGTGAAATGACAACTTGATTTTCAAATTTTGTAAAAATAATGACATTTATTCTATTATTACAAATATATTTGTATAAAATGATGACTTTTTGGGGAATTCCAACTTTATTCTTGTATAATTGTAACTTCATTCCTGTAAAAAAAAAAGCATTTGAAAACAAATTTTTTTTGTGTTTTTATTATTTTCAAAAATTACAACTTTATTGTTATAATATTACAAATATATTCTTGTAAATTGTGACTTCGACAACGTAAGTCTTGTTATATTTATTATTTATATTACTTTAATATTGAAATATTGGGTTCGGCAGGCGAGGCACAACCTCAACCGCATCTGAAGAGCTACAAAAACAAATAACGATGAAATGAAAAATAATGATTACATAAAAGTCAACTCAATTTTAGTTTGGTTCTCTGTGCTTTATATTGATTGATGTTCTTTTTGAATCCAGTAATGTTAAAACTGCCGAATTGACCTGTTTCCCATTTCAAACGGGAAGTGCGGCAGCTGGCAAGCCAGCCTCACCTCCGATTGCGCAATCCCTCACAAAAAAAAAAGCAGAAATAGAGCAACACACCGTGTCAAAATTGAGCACGAAGAAAAGGAAGACTTTTACAGGAAACGGAGGAAAGTTAGTTTTGGGTCGGAATTGCGCGACCATCTCCAAGTACCGTAAAGGGAATTCAATACATTACGCGCCCTGCGCTGTGTAAAAAACGGCGAGGTTGGCGATCAATCCGTGTTCTGTAGAAATTGCGCGGCACAATCATTTAAAGCACTGGAGTGCAGATTATTACGACCTCAGCCATGACTAATCCAACAAAAAGGCCCCGTTAACGTCCTTGCACAGATAATAAGAGCAGATAGCCGGTGATAAATCTTGATTGTTGGCAATCTGCTTTGGAGAGATTTGGTGGGGGGAGCGTGGGGGGGGGGGGGGGGAGGGGGGGGGAATCAATAACGTGAGCGGCCTGATTACGCCGCAAGGTCTGTGTAATAGCGCTACATTGCAAATGTTCAACTGTACAAGTCACACACATTCATCCAGTGTGTGGGCGGCTCTTTGTCCTCTGTCATATGCAGGCCCGGACTGAGAAGGCGGGACCAGCGGGATACCCCCCCCCTCCCCCCCAATCTCTCTCTCTCTCTCTTTTTTTTTTACCATTTTAGTACAGATTTTTTTATTTTTTTTTTAATTTATTATCACTTTTCCCCAAACTTTTTTTTTAACACATTTTCACTCATTTTGACCCTTTTTACTTTTTTGTTCTATATTATTGATTAACATTGTACAATTGTTCATCTATGTTTTTGCCACGTTTACATCAAATGTTTTTGTCCATTTTTGTCCATTTTCCATTTTTCATATCTCATTCATTTGTTGAAAATGTTCAGTCAGAATTAACTTTTTCAGATTTTAATTTTTGGGACAAATTTTCCATCAATTGTACAATTTTCACAGATTGTTTTGACCATTTTTTTCCCCCACATTTTGTTTTAGTAAAATGTTGACTAATTTTTGAACAACTGTTCATTCATTTTTGACAATTTTCCCTCATTCTTTACAATGTTTACCTTTATTTGTGCCATTTATTTTTATTTTTATTTGTTCATGATTTAAAAAAAATCATCTCTCTCTCTCTCTGCTTCCCTTTCTCTCCTCCCTATACTGTATATTTTAAATCTCAGTAATCACATCTTCGAATTTTGATTAATCACGATTAATCGCTTGAATAAAAACATTTTTTGCCCGCCAAATTTGACGAGCACCTGTTATGTCTTAATTCTTTCAACATTTAATGTAATGAAGATGTCTTCAACATTTTTTGCACACGCTCATCCTCTTTTTCTAATCAGTTAATTACTTGCAACATTTAAAATGAAATAAAAGATGACCCCAATATTTTGACATGAACAAATATTCTGAAATTTCATATGCAAACATTTATTAAATGCTTTACTTTAACGCATTAACGCAAACTGTGCTACTTTTAACGTAACCGTGCGCTGTCAAGCGAAAGGATCATCTGCGGTCAAAATTAATAGCGTGATTAATCTGTGTTAATATTTGATGAATGTGATCATTTTTGTGATTAATTAATTGGTTAATGCTTTAACAGCACTAATATATATATATATATATATATATATATTTAAATGTATTTAGATCGTCAATGCCAGGTGTGATGATAATTGATAGTCAAAACAAAATGTGCTTTTCATTTAGAGCAACAACAAAAATAGGAATTAAAATACAATTTTACGTCCATTTTGACAAAAATGAAAATAAAACTCACGGGAGGATTTGCTTTTGTTCACAAACCACTTCAAACGTCAAACATTGTCAAACTCTTGATGCATTCTTTTATTTTTGCTCACTTTTGTGAGCTCTCTGCTTTTTTGTTTTTGTCAGAGTGTCGATGACGATTTCAATGCATTCATTTTTTTTTCTTGTTCTTACCTCAAAATTTGGAGGAAGGTCTCTTCAAAAAATTGATGCTTTGTCTCATCATGTTGGAAATGTTGATCACACTTCTCATTTCCTGGCATATGAAGCTCACGGGTGCTCGTTGAAGGGAGAATGAAAAATCATATTTTTCAGTCCATACTTCTTTGAAAAGCCTTTTTTTTTTATATAACTGTCCACTTTTCTTTTTGTGGCAAACTTGGAACACAGCATTTTCATGCATTATAAATAGACTTCTGCAGCTGGCAAAATGTCAAAAACCTTGCACAGTGCTCCAAAAACCAAATGGAGAGTTAAAACTTGCACTTGCACTTGCAGCAGTGAACTCCGAGCGACCCGGTAACAGGCTGTCTGTGTCTCACTGGCTTGGTGACGAGTCCCAGCAAACAGCTGAGGTCACAATTCAAACACAACCAGGCTTATTATCGTTTTGGAATTTTCATTTTGAGTTAGCTTTTATTTCGTTTTGAGTTTTTTTTTTTTAGTTCGTTTTAATTAGTTTTCAGGGTAGTTCTGTTAGTTTTTATTAGTTTTAGTTAAAAAAAAAAAAAGCTTAGTTTTAGTTAGTTTTGGTATTAGTTTTAGTTTTAGTTTTTTTTTTTTTTTTTTTTTTTTTTTTTTTTAATGTGCATTACTTGTGTGTAATACAGCATGGTAAAATAAAAAAAAGTAACGCATTTCTTACCTCAGCTGAGTTCAATGAAAAAGCAGGCGAGCCGAGCCATTGGAGCCAAAAGTCAAGCAGGCAGGGTTCCAGGCGGCGGAGTGGTACGATGCAGGTTGGCGTGGGTTCCCTTCTCCGCCTGGGAGACCGCGTTTGTATGCGTGCGTGTTTGTGTGAATGCAAAAAAAGAGAAAGAAAAACAAGTCAAGCAGGCAAAATTGTCATCTCGGAAACAAAATCATCTGAAGGTGCTTTCCTATTGGCTGCTGCTCGATGACATCACTTCTACATGACACACTTGCAAACCTCCTTATTCCGGTTGATTTCAAAATAAATATACTTAAAATCATCCCCAAAGGCTCATGTATTAAATGAATCACCAAAGACTAAAACGAAGGACATTTTCACTCTAATTATATATATTAGTTTTGTAAACATAAAATGTAGTTTCAGTTCATTTTCGTTTTAAAAAAAAAAGCATTTTTGTTTTTATTTTACTTCCTTAATTAAAATCTTTTTGGAATTTTAGTATTCGTTTTTTTGTTCGTTTTCGTTAGCTAAAATAACCTTGAACACAACGTGTTTTTTATGACGCCCGCCTTGCAACTATAGCACATAAACAATGAATGAATTTATCAACAGTTCTGTGCGGTGCTAAGTGCAGTGCGAAAAGGGCTTAGCAGTTAGCAGGCCAAAACTAGCTATACAGCTTTAGGTACCGTTGAAGAAGTCGAAATGTAAATTTAGCTAGCTATGAAAGAGATGGAAACAATTCATTGGTCTCACTGTTGTGAGTTTGAAAAAAAAAAAAAAACATAAGTTAAGAAATACCTTCGTGTTCTTTCTTTTTTTTTTCAAAGATAACACTTACTCGTGTTCTTGTTCAAGTGGGGCTCCATCGTCTTATCATCCCTTTTTGTGAGACACTTTGCTGCAAAAGCGAACAAAGCTCGCCATCGCCTTTGTTCACGTCTATCTATATTTGACATCCCTCATTTTAGGACAAGTCTTTGCTTTGCTTTGATGAATATTGCATGAAACTTGCCTGGAGAAAGACTGACCTTCAACAGGCGCCTCGCATTTGAAGTGTCGTCGTTTCCGTCCCGTGGGCGCCAGTGAATATGCACTCGCGTGGGGGGGGGGGGGATCAAAGAAGTACAGAAGATGGCGCTGATTTGAAAAAGGCCAGATCTGTGAGGCTCAATGGACGCCGCGGCGCTGTTTCACACGCACGCCACTCGGAATGCCCTTTCTGCTCGTTGCCTATTGGGCGGCTGTCAGATTTTGGGTTGGAAGCTTGTGATGAAGGTTAATCTGCGTGTGTCAGCTTGCGATGTATAACAACAGGCATGCACAAACCGCAGCGTTTTGGAATCAATTACTCCGGGCAACAGCGAAGAGCAAAAATAACGAACGGGCTGCGATGCAAATTCATTAGTTTGTTTCCGAAGTTGTGTTGAACGTAAACGAAAACGCAATGCAATGATTTATATTCAACTGAATGCGCAACAAATACATTTTCATGTATTTATTTGACACCCCGGGCTGTCGTTTGGACATCCTCGGCATGTTGGCACGGTCACCATAAAATGTCTCTTTCTGTCCTTTGATCGCTTTTCTGACTTAAGTTGACATTCACGTATATTAAAATGGCAGCCTTGCATTTCACATTTTGGCCCCCAACTCAAAATCAGCATTGGAGTTCAACTCCTCATTCACTTTCATGGCCCTGTGTGACATTATGATCTTTTTGTCTTCTTTGTACTGGAACATGTCTGACGATTGCAGGACAAGACATTTGGAAATATTGAAAAGCTGAACACTCAGCAAGTATCAAAAAAAGAATCCAGAAAGTACAACACAAAAAAAAAAGATAAAAGTGGAACGAATGATCAAACAATAACGCATGTAACTCACCAGCTGTCTGTCTGTTGGTGTCGGTGTGACCAATGGCCGCGGTGTTCGATTGTCTCGCCGGACGCTTGTTGAATCCGTCTCGAGCGGAACCGTGGCCAATTGTCAAGGGAGCGACTAATTAGCATTGCGGGCTAAGGCTGCGCAGACGGTCGTCCTGGACGTTTTGTGATTGCGTTGCGATGGCAGCGCGTGTGGCCCGGCCTGCAGATGAGCACCATCAACATCCTCGCTGACAAAATTAATAGAGCTGCACTTTGGATTCTAATTAAACAAGACAAACACTCTCTTTGCTGTTGGGCTGCGCGTGCGCGCGCACGGGATGATCGCTCCTCGCTGGATTGAAGCAGGGATGAAGATTGCTCTCCGCCAATCTATTTATCCAGCTTTCCGAGCTAGCTATTTGTATCTGGTTGTCTGTCCTTCTGCCCTTTCACAGATAGCTAGCTAGCTAGCTAGACAGATGTAGCTAGACAGGTGTAGCTAGCTAGCTAGCAAGACAGATGTAGCTAGACAGGTGTAGCTAGCTAGCTAGCTAGCTAGCTAGACAGCTCGGTAGGTAGTATAGATAGATAGGTAGATAGATAATGAAAATGGTTAGAAATAAGTGCAAATTGTCGGAGTTATAATTGTTCAAAATAAAAAAATAAAAATGTCTGCATATATATATATATATTTTTTTTTTTTAAAGAGAAAACTGAGGCACTCAAAGGTGCCTCCATTTTTTCTCTTTTTTGAAAATGCTTTTGGGAATCTCTCCACTGAAGAGCACCAAAGAGACATTTTTTGAGGATAAATTCAAAATTTTAATAATTCAATTTTTATATATATATATATATATATATATATATATATATATATATATATATATAATATAATAAAAATTAGCTCACAACAAAATACATGACAAAATTCAGAATTCCAAAATGGAAAATAAGTTGAAGAAGAAGATTGAAAAGAAAACGCATCAATCATTGAATTAACAAAACCAAATATATGCAGTACAAGACATCAAATATGTTTAAGCAATACATTTTCCAAGACATTAGTCACACCCCCAATGTTCCACTGTATGTAAAATCACGCAAGAAAAGAGCAGGCAAAGAAATAAGCCATGAAATGAAGCAATTAAAACAATCGGAAACACTGGCGAAGGGCGAAGGTGCAGGAGGCGTCACGCGTTTGTCCCGCGGTCCCATTAGCGAGCGGTCGCAAATACATTTGTGTAAACACGGTCTCATCATCCTGGCCGAATGCGAGATGAATCAAAGTGGAGGGGAGAGGCATTAAATGGAGACGAGGCGAGGTGGCGGTGAATCAATGCGCTTGTCACATGGCCGGCCTCGGGGGTCCGGCGGCTTTTTTAATCTAATTAGCCGGACGCCGCCGCTTTGGCGTCGCCTGTCCGTCAAGCGCTCACCAAGGTCACTCTCACCTCCAGAGGTCTCAGTGGAAGCTCGGCACCATCTTACTTTGTGCCTCACCTCTTACAAATGCTAACGTTGCCCGTCAGACGCAAACCGCATTTCACCACCTGCATAACAAACACTCTCTAAAGATGGACGTTCGTTGGTAAAAATAAGGGAAATAAGTCAAAAATGAGGACAAATTTGACCCCAAATTTTATAAAATTGAAAATCAAAGCATAACAAAAATCCACAAATGTCTACAAATGATTGAGAGAGAGAGAGAGAGAGAGAGAGAGAGAGAGAGAGAGAGAGAGAGAGAGAGAGAGAGAGAGAGATGATTTTTTAAAAATCATGAACAAATGTCAAAAAAGGAAACAAGAAAAATGGTACAAATAAAGGTAAACAACGGCAAACATCGTGAAAATCGTCACAATTGTTCAAAAATTTGTCGACAAATTGTGAAAAAAATTGTCAAAACTGTTGGAAAATTTGTCCCAAAAATTCAAATCTGAAAAAGTTAATTCTGACTAAAGAATGTCAACAAATGAATGAGATGTGAAAAATGGACAGAAATGTACAAAAACATGGCAAAAATGTAGGTGAACAATTGTACAATGATAATCAGTAATATAGAACAAAAAAAGTAAAAAGGGTCAAAATTTGTGAAAATATATTTTAAAAAAAGTTTGGGGAAAAAGTGATAGCAAAAAAAACACTTCAAAAAATCAGTACTAAAATAAAATGGTAAAAAAAAAAAACACCTTCGAAAATAGTAAGATATTAAAACAGGGAGTGAAAACAAGTGAAAGTCTTGTATATTGAAATTCATGTTTAATAATTCTGCACAATTATTGTGAGAAATCGTTCTCACAGTAAACCGTAATCCAACACGCACTCATTTGAAAATGTACGCTTCTTGCTGGAAACTTTTCCAATGCGGGAACCCGAACCCTGTCTTAAACCCACGACTTCAAACCTTGAACCTTTGTTTCAACCACTAACAGAAACAGTGGCCCTGATTCAATGGTCTACGGCGCCAACCGTCCGGAAGGAATGCTGTTTTTGTGTCCTCATGAAATTGTCATGTCACCAAATGGACGTCTCAATGTTCCCATTTCTCGTCCTTTTCTATATGCGGAACACTCCGTTTTCCCTCCATCTCACCTCGGCGCCGGCCGCGCCGCCTCGTGATAGCGGCGTGAAATAAATATGACCGTCTGTGAAATATTGAAAAGCTTTTTAGACCGTCCACAGACCTCACCTGTAAGCATGAGCGGCCCCCCACTGATCCTGGCAGGACGGCTAATGGCGGCCACGCACGCACGCACGCACGCACAAAAGTATTTCGTCCAGGAACACGAAGACGGAAGCGCGCAACATCGTGAGCGACCACGTGGAATCCTGTACTAACTTTTACAAATGATTCCAAATTGGAGTTTTAGCCATTTCGGTTCTATGTCCTGCCCCCCCCCCCCACCACCCCCCCCCCCCCAAGCCCCCCCGCCACCAACCCAGCAGGCACTACATCTCCGGCGGCCTGTCAAACAGACGGCGCTCGCGGCGTTTGCGGGGTTATAAACAAACATGACATTTTAATCACATTGTCATATTGCTGATTGCTAATGCGACACCAGGGCGCAGATTTAACACCGTCACGTTCTACTCGAGCGGCAGCGCACAGCGCGTCAGCCGCCGCAGCGCACGCTGTCGCTGGGTTAATAATATGCACGTAAATAAAATGCGCAGGATGTTTATTTGTGGCCACGTAAAATGCACCGGAACCTCTTAAGTTGAACGCAATACAATTGCTGGATGCAGTTTTCTCACAAGAGACTATTCAAGAAGGTCTTCATCTTTCGAGCCATTTGTCTCAAAAACAAAATACAGGCAATTTGGGCTGCTAGGCTATTTTTCTTACTGTCGAAATCCCTCGATTTTCCAACAATTGCCAATTTTGATAATTAACCACAAGCCATTTTCACTGAAGCAACCCCCTTTGCTCCCGGCTGTTTTACTGGATTTTGACTGATTTTGCAAGGCCCACAGAATATTGTGTTTTAATGCTATAACAACATGGAACCTAAAAAAAAAAAGAAGGATTCGAGTCTCTTCTTTCATTAGGATTTTTTTTTATTTCTATCTGTTTCCGTTTTGCAACAATTAGCATTAGTATATAGCTAAAAAAAAATATATCACAAATCTGTGAATATCCAGAAAGGGAAAGAGCTTGTTGCAACATGGCCCTGGTTGATCTCTTATACTCTGCTGCCACCTGCTGGCCGTTTTTGTAATAACTACCATTGCTTCAAGCATTCTCTTCAGTTCAGAGGCTGCATCAAAGCCTTCAATGCTCCAGCATAAAAAAAACATATAAATATGTCTTTGGAAGCATGGCAATATTTAAAATAGAACGCATTTACACGTTTTTGGGAGCAAATGAGTTAAACACCCACATTTAGAGATATTTTACATCCGACCCTGACCCCCAGATAATTCTAGATACGTACAACGCTGCTTATATCATTCTTCAACTTAACCTATAACAATACAATTTCCAAACTAAAAATATTTGACCTTTACCTCCTTTCACATTTATTGACCTATTCAAACCGTTCCGACAGCGGCGGCTGGTGGAATTTTTGTCAGGGGGGCACTAAAATGTGGGGGGGGGGCACTAAAATGTGGGGAGGCGGCTTTCTGCTTGTTTGGTCCGACACTGTTGAAAAGTTTCTATTTTGGATCTTAGGACACTCGACTGCCTGCAAATTTTTATGAAGAGTTTAAAGACCATATCTTATTATTATTGTAATAAATGTTATGTGCATTGTAATGTATTTGTTTTATGTAATTTCTTTTAACGTGCTTTTTGTTAAGCACTTTGGGTTTGCATGTCTGCATGAGAAGTGCTACAGAAATTTATAATTTTCCTTCTTCTTATTATTATTATTAAAAAATATTATGCTGATAATAATAATAATAATAATAATAATAATAATAATAATAATTTGAACACAAAATTAATTATCTATTTTATTATTAATTGTAGTGGAAGTCTTTTTTGTACATGGCGCAATGAGAGAGAATAAAAATGCACTTCCTGTAGCTTAATGTCAAGGGAGCTTTTGCACATTTTAATTAGAAGATAACATTTAATTAGTTATTTATGATTGTATAAGTATTATTATTTTTTAATTATTTTTCTTTTATCATTCATGTTCAGCACTGTTGTGCAGTGCAGTAAACTTGGGTGGAGTTTCGAACTATATTATTACAAGACATTTGACTTATGAAAGGCATTTAAATTTTGCAAAAAAAAAAGAAAAAAAAGCCAAACGTAAATGTGACGTCACCCCCAGCTGGGGCTTGAACTCACACCACAAAATTCATCACCCTTCACTAATAAGGCCATCGAAACTATTCACGCCGCCATTCTCACCTTTGTCGTGTCACTTTTGTTGCGAAAACTATGATTGAGCAAATCCACCATATTGTGCCGGTTCTTAACCACGCAGCATTCCATACGACTACTGCGTCTTTAAAATTCAGTTTTATTTTAAAGCTGCACGGGTAGCCCAAGAGAAAGCAGACTTTCAACTTGTAACACGCGACAGCTTCCAGAACTCTTCAGAAATGACTGCTAATGATAGACAAGCAAATGGTTGCCGGGGAAACAGATAAAAGGCGTTTATCCAAGACAATTATTTCTCTTTGAATTCACCCCCCCCACCCCCCCCCCCCCAACAAATGACGTCCTAATTAATTGCGGGACCAAGCCAGTAATCGTCGTTGGCCCTTTTTTTTTCCTGAGATTGTTTGAAACGTCTCTGGACAAACATTTGATGGTTTTTATCAGGATGGGGGCGCGCAAAGCTGAAAATAATTCATTGTGTGCCCATGAAAGGCCGCCTAAATCTGCGGGAACTAAATAAATGGTGAGAACGTCACATCAAGAAAAAGAAAACGGCGGCCTTTAATTGAGGGATTTTGATAGAAAAGCTTCATTTGTCTTTGTATTGGTGTGGGAATATTCTTTTTTGTCTCAGACGGTCCTAATAAGCATTCTTCCTTTGGCTTACCTCAAAGGTTCTGATTAGCCCAACATCGAAATCTATCCTAATCGAGTTCGATCTGCTCTAAAACGTCAACTCCAATTCTTATTTTAAGCCTCCTCCTGTGCCGTTGCCACCGTTTGCACCTTATGGGCAGTAACTAGTTACTAGTTACTAGTAATGCGTTACTGTAACTTTGTTACTTTTTACAATAACGAATACTCTAAAGCATTACTTTTTTTTTCTTCTCAGTTACAGTTACAATATGGTGCGTTAGTCAGTTAGCTGATAAATTATTTAATGTCCTAATTTAATTGTGCGACACTCGTGAGCATAAGCGGTTTAGAATCAAATAATGAATAGATGGCTGCTGTGTAGAGTACCACTTCCTGGATTGCCGCTGCCGTACCAACGAAGAAGACGCATTGTGGGCGGGTATCGGATTTGACAGTCATGGAGAGTCACGGCGAGCGCAAAACGAGTTTTTCGACGTGGAAATACGGCCATTACTTTACTTTAGTTGAGCATAGATGAACACTCTATGTTCTTTTTTTTTTTCTTTTTTTTAAAGTAAGTAAATAGTTACTTTTAATAGTAACACATTACTTTTTTTGTTTAAGTAATCATCAGAATAATTGAGTTACTTTTAAATGAAGTAACTGGTAACTGTAACTAGTTACTATTTTTTTTTTAGTAACGAGCACAACACTGCTTATGGGCACTACGATTTACTTTTGCAAACTGTAACCCAACAACAATAAACTACTCTCACAATCAACTCCAACCTCAACATAATTAACCCTTAACCTCAGGTTGAGAAAAATCCTAAATCCTCTCCCTAACCCCTTCATCCCGACTTTACGCCAATCTTGTGCTCTTCTTCCCAGTGGTTATCTTTTCTTTCTTTTTTTTACATTTCTAATACACTCTTATCTCCACTGCATGGCTTCGCTTTCTCATAGAGAGCCCCCTCCCCTCCCCTCCCGCCCCTCCCCCTACACGATCACTCGGAGGCCACAGAGTCCGAGTGTTTTGTGGCTAAGTAGCTTATTATTACGCTATTTCTAACGCGGACATGAAGTGTACTCGGCTCTTTCGCTTCGCCACTTAAGATAAGAGAGACACGTGTAAAGAAGATTCATGAACTACCTTCCCTCTTAAGCCTTCCATTTTGAATATGAATCACTACAAAGATAGAATAATGGCGGGAATAAGTGGCATTGGGGCCCATACCAGCTACAGCAGAGCGGTCCTGCTAAATCACGGGGTCCATGCGATTTAGGGCAAACTAGCATATACTGGGAAATAATAAGAATATCTTGACAGGAATCTTTTTCTCCTAATGTTGAGCAACTTTCCATACGAGTAAAGAACCATAAAAATAACGTTTTTGGTCATGTGAATCGGGGTCTTATTTAATGTCCCTGGTAGGCTTTGAAAACCCCTATAACGCATGCCCAGCCCGACCTTTACCCCAGTCTTTGAAAAACACAAATCCATAAACCAAAGCCAAACTCGGAACTTGACCTAAAACTCTAAACCTCAACCTTTAATCTAATCTCAAATCCCAAACCTAAACCCAGTCTAAAACATAACTAGTAATGCTAAAGATATCCTAAAGCAAATGCCATCTTTAGCCTAACTGCAACAAATGACCCCCAACTGTAATAATTGTTTTTGGAAAGCCCTAAAACAAACCCTAGTCCAATGCTAATCCTTATTATTATTATTATTTTTTTTAAATCCCTACACTTACGCCCGTTTTTATCCATCTCAGGGGGTCTGGCATTTTGTCCTGTACTGCCACCCGCTGTCAAAATTGACGTTAAAATGCCTACGGGTAGTGATGGCAAAATGAAGCTTCATGAAGCATTTGCGATACTTTTGGACTCCTCTAGATGGTGCTCTTGGTTTAAAGATAAAGGCAAGTGCAATGAAAATGGATTACATTTGCATTGCATCTTTGAATCATGAGTGCCATCTTGAGGAGTCAAAAAGTATCGCAAGTGCTTCATGAAGCTTCATTTTGCCATCACTACCTACGGGCTCACCTTGCTAACATCACATGACCAAACCCAGAAACAAGGTGAGACGTGGCATTCGCAAGCCAATCCCACGGGACTGTGAACGGCAATTTCAATAGACAGCCGATGGCATTAAAGGACTCCTGCAAACACAACATTAATCAGAATACGGTTTTTAGACTAGTGAGGGGAAATATTATTGCATAATATAACCTAAATAGTAAGTCGAACCGAACCCAAACCATATCCTAAAGTGGAGATCTAAAAGCTAGTCTTTGCAAAACCCTAACCTAAGACCAAATCAATTTTTTTTCTTTTTTTTCTTTCTTTTTTATGGAGAGCTCAGTGTTGTTCATTCGGTAATTTTACCGATTTGAGCAAATCTATTTTCTAATGTTAGCCCAAGACCAAAACCACTTTAACCAGAACCCCAAAACAGACCTGACTTTAGCACCATCCCCAATCTCCTTGCCCTAACTCCGATGTATCTAAAACGTAACAGAACGACCTAATCCTACCCTAATGCTAGCTTGGTATTAGCGTAACCCTTAAAGGCGTACACACACCAATCCGACGTCGGACAAACCAAAAGAGACAAAAGTCATCTTGCCGATCTTCTGTCCAGACAGACATCGTACGTTCAAATGTGGAAGGTACAGCAGGGTGACGATGCGCAAAATGAGCGGGAAAAAAAAAAAAGGTCCAGGCTTCCCATCAGTACTGTTTAACCGTATTCGTCACTTCCTCTTCTTGCCCCCGTGCGCTGATTTGCTAGCTAACAGCCAATCACAGCGATCAAATGCCCCCCCCCCCCCCCCCCAAACGTATTCCAACTTGATCCGAATTTACGACTTATCCACTTATAAATTGCCGTCGGCCCATCGCTGTCCGACTCCCGACACCGGATTGGTATATCCCGACCTTTAGGGTCGTATCCTGATCAAAACCCTAAACTCCAATTCCTAACCCTCATCATAACACCTAAGCCAACTTTCAACCCATTCCTAACCCCCAATTACCTAAACTCTTAATCAAACCCTTAATCATAACCCATGCCCTTTGACCTAACCAACTTTACTCCATTCTACTCCAAACCCAGAGTTTGTTATTGAAGCCAGTCGATGTAACAATAGCGAGGATGCAACCAAGTGAGTCACCTTGCTGCCATCTTTCTTTCTATTCCTTGTGATGAAATCTGCCAAAGGCGAGAAAATTGAGTCAAGCATTTGAAAGAAATAATAAATAAAAAAAAAAGAAGGATGTGAGGACAGGCAAGGCGTGTCGCCGCGATTTGAGCTCTCGGCGTGGAAGCGCTCGATTTTCCGACGGGGTCGTTTGGCTCTTCGGGTTTGGCGGTTCGGGTTTGCCTTTAAGCACTCTGACAGTGAGAAATCCTCGGCGGGGTTTTTTTTTTTTTTACCGGCCGTAAAAGCTGGCATTAAACAGATCCATCACTCGGGCCGCATCATCGTCTGGGAGCGGCACCGCTGTCCAATAATACAGTCTGCTTTCTCCAATTTCACATGACACAAAGCCACATGGTGACTATAAACGCCACGCACACACACACACGCACGCACACACACGCACGCACACACACACACACACACACTGTTTGTCTTTCTCTTGATTGATCATCTTCCGCGACAAATGTTTCCAATTTTTCTTTCCCCAATTAGCTGAGCGATTGTAATGTTTTCTCTCAGAGGAGGAATCCCAAGAGAGAGGCGTTTATTTTTTGGGGTTTTGATAATTAGAGCAAAATTTGTGTACAACAAAAATACTCCAGCAATATTCATTTTTTCGAACTGTCATCCCGCTGAGGGTACGTCTAAGACTTCCTGTTCCTGTTCAGTGTCACAGATTTCTGGATTGATCACTCACTATTTCAGCGTAGCGTAACCAAAGTGCACGGTCGATTTTACTCTGAAAAAGGCGATAATTAATTAATTTTATATTCGGAAGAGAGTACAATATTTAAAAAACAAACAAACAAAAACTCAACAGTTGAGGAACAATCACAGAACCTTCAGGTTGGGAGACAAATCACTGACCCACGACGCTCCCGAGCCTATTTTGTCTTTAAAAAGCTTGATGAAAATTTGAGATCTTTTCATTTAAAAATTGCGAATAAATGTTACAAGATATGAAACCAATTTTTGGGAGGGCTGGTTGGGGGGGGGGGGGGGGGGCTCGCTATAAAACAACTGATCATTAGCAATGTTTTTAAAAAGCTGGTTTTAAAGCATCTGTACTGAAAAATGCCACAAGTGATGGTAAGGAACTTCTCTTGTCAAAATAGATTCATTTTCGTTATCTTCAAAATAACGGCAAGTCACGGATGCCCATCAAGTTTATTTTCTATTCGTACTTCCTGTTTACTTCAATTTGCAAACGAAAGGAGAGAAAGGAAAAGGTTGACTCTGATTGGCTGCTGTCGCACACATTTCCGCCGCATCTGATTGACTAAAGTTCACATTCTTGATAATAATAATAATAACGCAGCCCTATCAGAGGTAATCGGCAAAAAAAAAATTTCTATATTCATTTATTTTTGTCTTTGTTTTTGCAGCCCGGTTTTTGACAATCTGAATAGGAACTTTGCTCGTTTTCTTTCTTCAATTTGCTTCTTGAAATTCTCACCGCTCGCCCACTTGCGCCGCTCACAAACCTGAAGTCATATTAACAACTCGCTTTAATTCCCATCTTTCCCCTTTTTGTTTACTCTTTAAAATGCTTCCTTGGCCTTCTCGCCGCTTGCCTGCCTCTCTCACATCCCACAAAGCCCAACTTGCAAAGCTTCTCCGAATAAACGAGAGCTCGGAAAACAACCTGTGGGATGTTTTTTTTTGCTGTTTCATGTTCAACGTTATCGCAGACAGGCAGACCGATGCGGGAACATCGGCGGCGATGCATCGGCATGTCGAGCAAGGTCAAGAAGCGACCCTCTCGCTCTCTCCCGCTAACTCTCTGTCTCTCATTCGCACTCTCTCGCCATCTCCCGCTTGCAAATTTGTCTGCAAAAAAAAGTGAGATGAAATGTCAAGAGCGGAGCGACGGCCCCGGAACGCCACATTCTAATTAACTTCCTCTGGTGGAGATTTTCCCTCTTCCTTTTCTCGCTCACTCGCTCGCTCGCTCACTCACATATGAATCTTTCATCTGCACCTCGGAGGAGCGAGCGCAAGCTCTTAGCAAAGGACAGAGCCATGCCTGGCAAGAGAAACGAAAAGGTCAAAAAATAAACAGTCGGGCTGAGATTGACGGAGCTCCTTGTGGGGGACCGAGAAAGTGCATAAAAGCAGACAGCAGCACTCAGAGCCATTTGGGATATTTAATGCATGAGGCCTGTTGTTTTAGAATGATAAAGAGCTTCATGATGTCCGCGCTACCTATAGTTCATCCCTTTCCTACGTCGTTAAGGAGTTGTGGAGCCGAACCTCGATGACACCGCGGAGAGCACCTGCTGCGGGGCCACCCCAGCAGCAGGTGAGAGTTGGCCCACCGTGCGATGCAAGAGAGCAGACAGCCAAAGCGGGGAAAAAAAAGGCAAAGCTGTTGTAAATTGCTCATTGCTCACCAGCCACCTGTGATGCATACACTAGCTGGCGAGAGGAGAGCAAGTCCTTCATGTGATGAAGAAGAGCAAAAGTGGACAGAACATGCTCACCCCCCCCCCCCCCGAATTTTCAAGATATGCAAAAATAAAACTCAATGGAAATGTTAGAAATTCAATAAAGGCACCAAAATTCGCAAAAAAAAAAATTACGCTTGGAGGGGGTGGATTTGAAAGCTAATAGAAAAAAGGAAGATGCTAACTTTGGCAATGGAAACAGGTTTTCCGGATAAACGCTGACAAGACCGACAAGATACAGGTTACCCGTTTTGACCGGATATTGCGTCACACATACGTTTGTAGTCACAAAGCAATGTCGGACAATAAAGTAAGGTATGTTTGGGGGGGGGACGATGAAAGAGAAATATTTTTGGAATTAATCAAAGAAGCAAATACTAATGTAATTTTAGATGGAGAAGAGCAAAGAAACGCTACAGTTTTTATCCAGAATTACAAAAGCGGCACGGTGACTGACTGGTTAGCACGTCCGCCTCCCAGTGCAGAGGACGTGAGATCGAGTCCGGGCTTCGGCCTTCCTGCGTGGAGTTTGCATGTTCTCCCCGGGCTTGCGTGGGTTTTCTCCGGGTGCTCCGGTTTCTTCCCACATTCCAAAGATATGCGTGGCAGGTTAATTGAACACTCCAAATTGTCCCGAGGTGTGATTGTGAGTGTGAATGGTTGTTTGTCTCTGTGTGCCCTGCGATTGGCTGGCAACCAGTTCAGGGTGTACCCCGCCTACTGCCCAAAGCCAGCTGGGATAGGCTCCAGCAACCCCCGCGACCCTTGTGAGGACTAAGCGGTTCAGAAAATGGATGGATGGACAAAAGCAAACTCATACGACGTCATTGCGCGGCGCAGTCGCTTCCTATTGTTGTTCTTCTTCTTTTAAATAACTGGTGGATCACATCTCTATGGTGTCTACCGCCACCTACAGCGGCGGAGTCCCCTCTCAATATTCGCAAAAGAAGAACAGTTGGAAACGGGCATAAGAACGCATGTCCGTTTTGCGCATTTTCAGTAAACTCGCTTAACAAATTAGTAACAATTGGATGGAAACCTGACAACACACTCATCAATTAATCATTAATCATGCCGGTATGCACACACTTGCTGGCGAGATGATGAGGTGACCCACAAAGCCTTGCTCGATGCAAAAGTCAGGCTCTGTCCCTTGTGACGAAACATGTCACTTATATTATTTTAGAGCTGTTTCAAAATATGAAAAAGTTCTACTTTAAATTCCTAGTAAGGAAGTCCTTCCTGGAGAGTGAAAGCAGAGTGAAATATTACCTGACAGCTTCATAAAAAGCAAAAGAAGGCGACTGATGTTCAAACATCAATGATGCGGCGGTTACATCAGTCGCAGCGATGGGAACCAGGAAAGAGCGCAGATCCCGTCTCCTGGGTGGGGCTCCCACCGTTGCCTCACATCAAAGGCGACCAATCAGGGAGCCGCTCGTGCCTCTTTGCAATGCGCGACTGTGACGTGGCGGCGAGCAGTTTATTAATAAAGTGAGTATTTGAATGAGCAAGTGAGTGACTTGGTGTGATGCAGTCCTCCTGCTCAGTCCTCGACTCAAGCAACGCATTGGCGGTTCGAACCAGTCGGGAACAAGGACCCACCAGCGTTTTGCAATGAGGATGGGTGACAGGTTGTGATTGGCTTACTCACACGACTTGATGTATGACATCATCGCACTTTCCTTACTTTTCGTCAGTGAGCATGTGAGCATGTTAGTGACTTAGTGAGTTAGTTTAAGTTAGTCAATGTATGCGGGTTGGCCTCCCGCCCCGTGCCCTCACATCAAAGGCGACCAATCTCTTCACAAGCGGCTGCAGCGTGGCGGCTAGCAGGTGGCATTATTAGCGCACTTAGCCACGCGGAGGCAATTAAAAGAGGCGCATTAGCCTGGTGCGCTAATTAAGCGCATGTGGCTTAACGTCATTGCCCCGCATTTAGCACGGGCGTGAATGTTAATCTCATATTCATTATCCTATTCATCTTATAGGAACGTGTAATTCCTCCTCTCTTTAGCAACATGCTAACATAAAACCGTTCCACAGCAGCAGGTCCTCTGACAAAACCAATAGCGTGTTAAATTGATGTAGCATAGCCCCCTCGTCGCTCGCTATTTTGATGGAGCTGTTCATCGCTTGCCGCAATGAAGCGGGGCGCAATCGCTAAAGGTCAAACGAATCAGTGAAACGAGCTCGAGTGCCGAGACGGAGTCCGTCAAAAAGGACGTGAGACGTGGTGCGCATAGGAAATGAAGGCGAGTCAACTCTTGATGTTGACGGATGTTTGACATGGACGATTCTGTGAGAATACACTCAGAATAAGATACAAACACATGCCAGATAAAATCGTGTTATTCTGTGACAAAGCAACAAAAGGAATTGAAACTGAGAAATTACAACCAAAAAGTCAGTCAGTGAGTTAGTAGCACTTGAGTCAGTGAGTTAGTGAGTGAATTCGCCAGTCAGACAGTGTGTTCGTAACTTAATTAGTGAGTGTATGAGTCAGTGAGTGTAAGTCTGTTTGTCAGTCGGTGAGTTAACTGGTGAGTGAGTTGGCTAGTCAGGTTGCCACTGACTGACCAGTCTGTTGGCGAGTGAGTAAATTAGAAAATGAACTAATGGGCATGTCAATCTGATAGTCAGCGTTGCTGAGCAAGTCTCTTATTTAGTGAGTGTGAGAGAGTCTATTACCGAGTTAGTGAGGCTGAGTCACTCATTTAGTTAGCTGGCAAGTGAGTGGGCTAGTTAGTCAGGGAGTTAGTGGAAGTGAGTCTTTTAGTGAGTGAATAAATGTGTGAACACTGAACAGCTTGTGTTAGCCAGTCCATCAGTTAGTCTGAGTGAGTGAGTGAGTCAGTGAGTGAGTTAGCTAGTGAGTGAGTGACATTGTTGCGGTTAGCAAGTCAGTCAGTCAGTCAGGTGAATTAGTTACTGAATGAGTGTTTTTTGAGTCAACCCATGAGTGAGTGAATCATGAATCATCAGCTGAAGTGAATTAATGAGTGAACAGCTTGTGTCAGTCAGTCCATGAGTTAGTCTGAGTGAGTGAGCTAGCTAGTCCTTGAGTGACATAGTCACTGAGTGAGTGAGTGAGTTAGCAAGTCCGTTAGTGATTGAATGAGTGAGTGAGTCATTCAGTCAGTGGGAGCGAGTCTGGTAGTGAGTAAATTAATGAGTGAACTAGTCCTTTGTGTCTAACTCGGCGAGTTAGTTACACAGTGTGTTTGTCAGTCCATGAGTGAGTGAGTCAGCCAGGCTAGTAAGGACACATTTTATTTTATACTGTCGCTTCCTTGTTCATCAGTCGGATTGATTGGATGTTTACGTCACAGTCCGCAGACACGCCAGCGATTGTGTGGATGTTTTTGCAGCTCACCTGAGTTGAAAGCATTTGGGAAGCTGCTGTTGAAAGTTAGCTGCAGGTGAGGAAGGTGCTTATGCTTGTTGCTGACAAAAGAGAGAGCTCAGCGTGTCCTTATCAGCCACAGAGGAAATGTTCACAGGATTTGGGTTTTGGAAGAGGATTGCCGTAATCGCAGGAAAGCCAACAGCATAGAAACTTTATAACCCGCATGCCTACAAATTGAATAGAAAAGAAGAAGAAGAAGAAGAAGAAGAAGAAGAAGAAGCTAAGCCACACGCCCGGAATGCAGGCTGGCCAATCGTAGAACAGCACAGCGGTTCAGAGGTCTCTTTAATTAACACCGAGCAGACGTCTGTCACAAACTGCTCTTGGGCAAACCACAACTCAAGTATGACAAAGTGTGCGCGTGTGTGTGTGTGTGTGTATGTGTGTGCGTGTGTGTGTGTGTGCGTGTGTGTGCGTGCCGGGCGATGAGGGTCAAGTGATGCTCAGGCATGGTGAGCCGAGGAGACGTCCACTTGATTAAAAGTCACTCCAATAGCCAACAGAGCAGAAAGTCTCCACTTTGTAACAGAATGTTCACACTGTGTCGAATCCTGGCTGGAGTTTCCATTTCGGACTCTGCAGGCTCGATTTTGGTGCCCAGCTCAAGGCAAAGTCGAGATCTGCAGGCGTTTAGACCTTGTCTTGCTAGCACAGCGTGGCGTTTTTTTTATTTATTTAAAATTTTTAAAGTGTGTTTTGTGCTGTTGTGGGTGTGAACACAGTCAACTTGATTTTACTGCCAATTGAAGCGGCTCCTGTCATTTCTCTTAAAAAGTGGCGGCGCATGAAAAGCGGAAATTGATTCGCTCGAGTCTGGCCGCAGGTCCAATCATGCAAAGTGTGTTTATAAGAAATGGCGAGCAGACCTCCGGAGGTGGATGATGTACAGTTGGCCAGAGACATCCCAGATGTGCACTGTCAAGTGGGTATCGTTCGTGTCCATGTGTGATGTAATCCTAATCCTAACCCAAGATCTGAAACACTCATAACGACCCTAATGCTAATCCCAGGCCCAAATTCTAACTCGTCACCACAAAACTTAATTCCAAACCCGAGCTTGCAATCCTTAAACTTGATCCCAGCACTACCTTTAAAAACCTGTATTGCCATCTGACAATATTTTACTTTTTTATTTTATTTTATTACTTTTTTGACAGTGTGGCATTGCTGAGCTCTCTCACTTCACATGAAACCAAAAAAAAAGTTTTGAGAGCAAAGCTATCGCGGTTTTGCTGTCAAAATAAGCACGAACACGACAGTGAAAGCTCTCATTTTGACGTATGTAAAGAGGCTAAGGAAACAAAAGCCGGCCACGCTGCTGTTCCTTTGCCCTCATTGCTTATTCAACACGCCCCCGACCTAGCGTTGTAGCATTAGCATGAAGGTTGAGTCTTCCTTCAGCTTCTCTTCTTCAAATGTCGACTGACTGACGAAAGATCACATGACCGCCACTGCTGTCAGATTGAAATCCCCTTTTTCATGAATATATGAAAATGTGAAAATTAAAAAATGCACAATATGCAACTCAATCTTGTCTCTGTGCTTGGTTTGGGTCTAACCCCAGTTTTATAACACAATCCTCCTTTGAAACCCGAATTAAAAACAAAAACAAAAAACGTAACCCTTGTTTCATGCTCCAACCCAAGCCTGAAATCGTAATCCTGGCCAAAACACGTCAATCATGTTGATGTGGAAAAGTCGACTATTTGGTATAATCCCGAATGTAGCGAAATAGTAAACCCCATCCCGAGCCACTAACCATAACCCAAACATGAAACCTTAACTTGGGACCCTAAATTTAGCTCTAAACCCCAAGTTGAAATACAGTATTTAACATTGTTTTAAAGCCTAACTTTGGCTTTAAAACCTAATATGACCTTTGCTTGAAAACCACTAACCCTGGTTTGAAATCCTATCCCAAGCCTGAAATCTTCAACCGGTGTAAAAGCCTTACACTGGGCTTGAAACCATAACCCTTTTTTTTTTTGAAACCCCAAGCCTCGCTTGAAAGCCGAACTTTGGCTTCAAATCTTCATTTGGAACTCAAATGCTTGCCTGAAACTAATTTGAAACCATAAACAAAGCCTTAAACTCCAATTTTGAATTATTAACTTCACTTTACAATCCCAACACACTGGCTCGTTACCAATGACCATTTTTTGAAAACCGAAACCGACCTTCAAATCCTCCTCCGAAACTCCACCTTTTCCTTAAAACCTAAAAATTGCAAACCCCAATTTGAAACCCTGCCTTGAAACCCTACTTTTCATATCTTCACTTCCAACCTGGAAAAGCACAAACATGCTCCAAATGAACGAATGTACACGAACCTCTGGAGTGTGTTTGCATGTTGGGCGTGCAAAATGTTGTGTTTAATGAAGAATCCATCAGTTCACGCCAGCGCACAATCAAGTGGACACTTGAGACAAAACCACACTCACACACACACACTCGCATGCACAAAGCGCACTAAGTAATTGTGAATCGATAAACAATTCCAGTAGCGTATCATAACACAGCGCTAAGTGACCTCGAGTCCCCGACCACCAAAGCGCGTCTCCATTTTCACGCTAATGGAGACCCCCGGCCGGTCACACGAACCCGGACTGGCATTCTCGGGAGACTCCGCGGCGGCCGTGCTGGAATTTATCATCAGCAACATGTGAAGTCATCTGCTTTTTGCGCTTTGATGTTTAATGGCGCCGAACAGAAAGTAGTGACCCTGTTCTAATAATAAAAGTCACGCGGGCGAAGTGGAACAGGAGATTTTTACAACCGTCTCCTCCTTCAACAGAAAATTCTATATCCTTGTCTTGTAAACAATAAATTGAAAATCAACACTCAATTAAGACCCAAACACTTTCGAGACTTGATGTTTTTAAGAGGAGGCTCAAGGCAATGATCAAATGACAAATGATCTTTTTAACCTATTTTATTTCATTAATTAGTTCCTAGTTCCTTTTATCATATTCTCTTTTAGCTTTGTTTTTGCCTTCTTTTTTTTACTTTTAGCCTTTAATTTTGTTGTCTTTTAGTTTTTAGCTCCAGTGTTCCTGGGTGCCTTTCCTTACATGGTTTCTCTGTGCCCCGCCATGTTTTTTTCAATTGTATTATGGTTATTTGAATTTTTTTACCACCTTGAGTTGCATTTTAATGTATGAAAGGTGCTATGTAAATAAAGTTTGATTGATTGGTTGGTTTACAACCCCTTCTTTCAAAAACTAAACCAGACTTGAACTCATAATCTGAATGTCCATCGTAAAGTGAAAATCGAACTTAATCTTCAAACCTTGCAATTCTCATTTGAAACCCTAACCCGACTTGAAATCCAAACTGAAGCTTCAAAAAATGGCATAAAATCCAAACTTGAAGCTGTAATCCCGACTGCTCACCGCCGCCCCCTCAGGGCATGGGTCAAATGCGGAGAATACATTTTGCCCCACTTAAGTGGGTGTGACAATCAGCGAATCTTAATCTTAATATCCACATTTGAAACCAAACCATTGAACACTCCAAATTGGCCATAGGTGCGATTGTGAGTGTGGATGTTCGTCTCTGTGTGCCCTGCGATTGGCTGGCAACCAGTTCAGGGCGTACCCCCGCCTACTGCCCGAAGCCAGCTGGGATAGGCTCCAGCACCCCCCGCGACCCTTGTGAGGAAAAGCGGTTAAGAAAATGGATGGATGGACGAAAGCAAACCAACCCTGACTTGAAACCATAACCTTGGCTTCAAACTCTAATATGAACCTCTACACTAATTTGAATCCATCCATCCACTAATCCATTAACCCCAATACTTGTGTGAACCCCTAATTGAAACCCTAACCCGAACTTGAAACCGCATTATTAAGGTGAATCTGAAAGGAAGCGTGCCTTATGTTGGAGCTGACGCTTTGGAACGAGGCTATTTCAAACCAGGAAATGATGAGGCCGGAAAAGGTAGCAAGAAGTCATCCATCAATCATGCAACACACACTACACGCACACGCACACGCACACCCACACAGGTTGTTCATTTTAGCAGGAAATTGGTTATACATCGTCAACTTGCCTTCATGCTGATTGGACGCAGTCAGCTAACTGCCAACGTGCTTTCACTTCATTATATTTGGTATACGTGCTTCATATGATAAAGGTCAACGAAAAAGGTCAATCAAAATGATCGGTAAAGTCGAGGGCAGAAGTTACCGCAGCCTTCCTGTGTGAGATCGTGTTCAAAATCAATAGGGGGTTTGCTGCGACACGTCATGTACATCATGGGTCAGACTCCACCCACAATCAATAAGATACCTCACCGTCCGATAATGTTAAATATCAATAGTGATCTTGACCTCCTGATGGTTAAAATCCCCGCCAGCCATTTTACAGCATTTTGTCATTTTCAAGATCAACAGGTTATTGTGTTCAATGATTATTATAAACATCAAATATCCAAAATGACAAAATAGACGGTCTCCTTTCACCAAGAAAAAAAAAAGGTTGATACTGCCCTTTTCTGCTCTTTTATAAGCAGCAAGTATAAGAAAAAAAGGTAGTTGGCACAAAATGCTAATCACATAAAATCATCGACGCCATCTACTGGTGGTTGTGCATCAGTAAAGTTGTTTCAAAGTTTGAAATGTACAGAGAATTTAAAGAGAATCAGACACTTTCCCGCCCATCCCTGTTGAGAATTCGAATTGACAAGTAAACGCGTCAGTGAGTAGAAGTGTTTTGAAGTTTTTCGTTCGAAAAATAAATTGGAAAATTATGAAAACATTCTATACAGTAAATTTGAAAATGTAATTTCTAATGAAAAGTTTCTTAACATGACCTTATTCAAGCTTTTTTTGGAATGTGTTGCAGGCATCAAAGTAGATCAGTAAAAAGTAGGTCAGTTTATATTATTATTACATTAAAAACACGTACCTACTGTATGTAGTGGATTCAATTAAATATTGGTTGAAAAAGATTTAAAAACACCAATAAAGTCATTCATAACTTCATTACAATTGGGGTTTGCAAAATTGAAATAACAAAATGAACAAAACGAGTACATTTATAAAAAATGTCATTAATTTACATATTACAAAAATATATCTTTAATTTAATTTAGCGTTTGGAAACCGAGGCTCAATATCACTCAAAATCAATAGCATTCTTGTTTTGAGTCAAATTTCAGGGGTAAGGCCTAAAATGAAACCGAACCTCAAACATTTAATCATTACAGTTAAATGTTCAATTAATGACATAAATTACGAACTGAGTCTCGTAACAACACGACTCTTATGTCAAGGTCCTTAAACACAATTATTCAATTCATTAAATAATTCTTTATTACATTTTTGTTACATATAGTACATAATAATTAAAAGTTAAATGAATGAAATTATTGTGTAAAAAGCCGAAAACGTATTTGTAAACAAATATTAGCCTTTCATCTCAGGAATGTATGAAATTTTTGTTTCACAATTTCAGGGACTTTTATTTCCAGGTATCTATGCATCTTAAAAATACTTTTTTTCTCCCCCCCCCCCCCCCAACACGTTCAACAACATCCCTCTGTTAGCGCGTGTGTAAAACATTTGGATGCAGGCGAGTTTTTTTTTTGATGTTGGTGTCAAATTCACACATCTTTATAAGACAGGACAAAATGAGGGGAAATAAGCAACTCATGGGACGGTTTGAAAGACATTTTCTTAAAGAGTCACATTAATACAAAGAGCTATCATGGAATACCAGTACCTTAATATACCGCAGCTGTTATACCACATTTTTATATTCTGTAACATGAGTACATGGTCAGAAGAAGCCAACATTTGCATTGCTTGAGGAGGGCGAAAAAAACAAAAGCATTGAAATAGAAAGTGTTCTTTCCGTTAGTTCATCCGTGAAAAGAAAGAAACTCACCATGAAATCCTGCAAATGATCACAACCTGTGTCAGAATGTCTTTGATGGCCACCACAAGAGAATACACAAAAAAGCTGCAAGGAGGGTGGATGTGGTCCCGCCTTCACGCCGCACTCGAGATCGCTCACGACACTCGCTATCCCGCGCCCCTAAAAGTCCACGAGGAAACATCCGTCACGCCACATTTCGACACTTGCTCAACTCAGTATGTTTACATGACGTCCAACTGAAAATGCGGTCCGAATTGGACACCGCGTATTTCAACACATCAGCGATTGAAGCCGCGTTGGGCCAAGGAATAAAGAAAAGGATCATTTGAGTCGTGGAATTACTAAAGTTAACATTTTACGAGATTTAAGTCTTAATTTTATTTTTTTCGAGCCTACAATGAAAAAAATTACTTTTTAATTATTATTTTTGATCAAAAGTACGTTGGAATTAATTTCCAGAAAGTTGGGTTTTTACATAAAATAAAGTAAACAATTACAAAAACAGGAAAATCAGCAAATTAACTCAAAAAGGTTTGGAATTCCCTATTGAGATGATTTGCATCATTGCCACCAGATGGCATCAAATAAACAAAAACATCAAATAGGTAAAGTCCTTAATTTATTTTTATTTTTTTTACCATAGACAATATTGCCCCCCCCCCCCCCAAAAATGTGAATGGATGGGGTTTACCGTAATGCTGAAAGAGTTATGTTAGAACATGAGGGGGAATGTCCCAATCTAATGCATTTTTTAAAATTATTTTAAGATAAAAATATTATGAAAATACACTATAGTTATGTTATGAGAATTATTTTGAAACGTGTCAAGAAAAAGTTGTAAAATAGATAAATAAATGAAAATACAGTAGAAATGTGAGCATCAATTTGGAGCACAGGGGAAATTTAAAGTTGAAATTTTAAGGCCATCATTTTAATGTAAAAATACAATTTTCAAGAGCAAAGTCGTAATTTTGAGTGTAGTAATAACATCTTTATTCTATGAGGGAAATGCCAAGTTTTATGAGAGAAAAAAGTTGTATGAAAGAATTGTATGAGAATAACGCAAGAAGGTATGATTTATATATAAATAAATAAAAAATAGCAAAGCGATTTTACAAGAGTAATGCAATCACGGGAACTAATTCTTACATTTTATAAAATGTAATGGCAAAATTACTGAAATAACTACATTTTATTCTCCTAACATTACCATCTACCGCTATTCCACGTTTAACTTCTTGACTTGACTTTTTTCCCCAAGTGGCCCTAATACTCCTTAGATTACACGTCGTAGCAGTTAGCTGGACTAAAGCGAGCATGTAAACGTACTGAGAGAAAAAAAACAAAAAAAAAAAACACACACACACACATTGCAATTCGCTGATCACGGCTCGATCGATAAAGTACCTCCTTGAAGCAGGAGTGGCCGTTTTTTTATCAGCTTGTTCGCTCAAAAGGCCACGGGTGCGACGACGTGTAGCTCGCTGATAAAACAACAAAGAAAGGAAATATGAAGGACAAGGAACATTTTTCTTGATGACGAGAGCGGATGGTAGAGATAACATACGCTACAATCGCAGATTGACATTTTGGTGGAGGTGCAAGCAGAGGGGGGGGGGGTTGGAGGGGGGGGTTGGGGAAATACACGGTCAGTTGGCACAGCATCATGTTTTTTCTCTTCGGAAACAGGCTGAAGCAGCGGCCTTGAAATGAAAAGAAAATAACTTTTCCAGCTCATCTGATGTCGGCTAATTAAGCGCTAATCCGGTTTGTTGAGTCCCGGAGGAGCTAGCTGGCTAGCAGCCTCGAGCGGTGACTCAAGTTTGCAAGTGGCTAACTTCCTTTTTCAAGTTTTGGAAACAAACTTCACACTTTAAAAAGTATAGCACCTCAGCTGTAGATTGGATTTTTTTTGGGGGTGAAATTTCATGATGAGCCTAAAATGTACTGAATTATAATTTCTACAATCTTGCACAAGTTTAGCGAATGTGAAATTAAGATGCATTTTTGGGCTCATCCTGAAAGCACATCATCCATCATTTTTGTGAGTCATGTAAGTTGTGACCTTTAGCTTTGACCCCACAGCAGTAATAAAGGCAACATGTAGCAGGAAGTTAAAAAGAAGGAAACAATTTCTTCCTTTCGGCAAGCTCAGGCTGAACCTGCTTTCGAAGGGTGCTAGCATGTTGCGTACCGTAGCTCAATTTATTTCAACAAATAAACACACCCCTTCAAATCGATGCCGACCCCCGTTTCTCCACAAAAACATTGAAAATTCAGCCCCCAAAGCTAGTTTGCTTGCACAAAATGAGATTTCGTAGCCATGTTAGATCTGAACTTCCGGTACTAAACTGAAAAGGTTTTTGATGTTGGCGGCAAAGCATGATGCTTCACAGAAAAAAACGTAAACAAATTCTAATAGCTCAGCACCACAAGGTCAACAAAAACAACAACTTGGGGCCGAATTTCATGTCTGGCACAAGTAGACCAACAAAAAAAAGTCTCAAAAGCACATCACACGTCAGCCCATTTTGGCAGTGGCTTCCGATGACTCATCATAAAAAAACACGAGACTCAAAGAACTCAGCTCCACATGGTCCCATTTTGACCCAAGACCGCAACTTGAAGCGCCCCCTACTGGGAGAAATGTGTCAACGTATAGACAACGCCTGCTCCTGATGCCGCGATCACCATTTCTGTAAATGCGCCATGTTTTTACTTTAGCCTGTTTCCGAGCTATATTGAGCCTCTTTTTTTTTTGACAGCGGTGGCTTTCCTCTTGAACGGGATAGCGAGCGCCTCGGCTAACTCCCGGCAAGAAAGCGCATAAGCAAAGAAAAGAAAACGTTGAATTATTAAAGTCTAAAGTTTCTTCTGTGAGTTTCCTTGCAAGGGGGGGAAAACACCTGCAACCCAAAATAGCTCAATTCTTACTCTGGTTAAAAAAAGAAAAAGAAAAAGAAAAAAAGAAGCTGTTTTCCCTCCATCTAAAAATGACATCGCATTTGTGTGTGCGTGAACAGACGGGCCGCAGGAATGCAGTGAGGTGGCGTTACGCCAAAGTCTGTCTTTGTGGCTTTTACCGCCACCAATCGTCTCTCTGTTGGCCACCCACGTCAGTCACAAAAAGGAATGGAAAATAAAAGTTGGCAAAAAATAAGTTAACATAACCTTTGACACGTAGAACTTTACAATATGTACATTCTCTTTTTGTTTTTCCTTTTTAAATTAAAATAGATTTGTCTGTTTGTCTGATCGGTCCTTTCCTTCTCCTCCTCCTGCCGCCGCTGCGTGTTAACCGCATCGCATTCCAGCCAATCAGAGTACACAAAGTAAGGCTTCCATCCTTTTTTCGAAGTCGAAACGGTTTTGGTCGGCGGCGCCTCGGGCGGGGCGGGCGGTTCGAGCGCTGCTTTGTCGGGACCTCAACAACAAAAAAGAAATAAATATAAAATATATGTAACATTTCTATATATATTCATAAAACCAAATGCCAAGGTGGAATCGAATTCTTCTTATCAAACGGTGGCCCTTTGTCGTCGTCAATCTCAGTATTTGTCTTGTGTTTTCTTTCGAGGGGAAAAAGAAACGTCTTCAAACCTGTACAGCAAGTAAACAAAATGTAAAAGTGCGTATTTTTTCTTGTTGTTTTTTTGTTTTATCCACTATATCCAAAAGTGTTGCAGGCACTTAAGTCCTTCCCAAACATTGTAGGTGGTTTTCCTCGACAGTGACGCAAGGGGGGCGGGGTCGGGGTCGGGTTTGGCTCTTCCCGTCCTGGATGGGTCTCTAGCCCAGGATGTCTAGGTAGACGGGCGAGGCCTTCCCCATGGCAAACAGGACCTTCTGGATGTCCTTGATGTTGAGTCGCTGCTGCGGCTCACGCTGCCAGCAGCCCAGCATGATGTCGTACACCTCCTTGGGGCAAACGCGGGGCCGGTCCAACACGCGGCCCTGCGTGATGCAGTCGATCACCTGCGGGCGGAGGAGAAACCTTTAAGGATGTGGGTGGGGCTGGGATTTTTTTTCAAATGATTATTATTATTACTATTGTTATCATGTCAGGAGAAGTGTTACACACGTTCTGCGCGTATTCTTCCCATGCAAATTTCTGGCACACCCACCACCGTGTGTAACCTGGAAATATGCACGTATTCACCTAAGAGGTCCGTAAATCATGGAGTTTTCCTGAAAATTGTGTGCCATAGAAATCCATCCATCCATCCATCCATTTTCTGTACCGCTTGTCCTCACAAGGGTCGCGGGGGGTTGCTGGAGCCTATCCCAGCTGGCTTCGGGCAGTAGGCGGGGGTACACCCCTGAACTGGTTGCCAGCCAATCGCAGGGCACACAGAGACGAACAACCATACTCACAATCACACCTATGGACAATTTGGAGTGTCCAATTCACCTGCCATGCATGTTTTTGGAATGTGGGAGGAAACCGGAGTACCCGGAGAAAACCCACGCAAGCACGGGGAAGCCGAAGCCCGGACTTGATCTCACAACCTTTGCACTGGGAGGCGGACGTGCTAACCAGTCAGCCACCGTGCCGCCCATAGAAATACATTTGGAAATTATAGCGGATGTTTCATCACTCGTCAGAGGCGCATCATGTTCCGCCCAACACTCTACAACTTTGATGTAGAGCATGCGGTCTTTTATTTTTATTTTGAAAGACATAAATCGGACAAAAGTATTTTAATCAGAATTGAATTGCGCTTTAGGACTAAATATGTTTGCCGTTCGCTCAATAGAAAAGCGGATGTGCCGGCTGTTCAATATCAGCGCTGCAAACTTGACGAGCGACAGAGAGCAAAAAAGTAACTCACCATAGCACCATTAATTACAATGACGACAGTTGTTGTAATGTGGTTTGATAGGGACACATTACGGCCATTGGGCATATTCATGCTTTAGCACCTGCCGATTGCAATTTTTTTTTCAAATCCCCCCCCACCCCCAAATACTCGCTTAATATAATTAATCATTTGTCATTGCAAATTTAACATTAAGATTGTGGTGGAAAACAATCGAGTGAATTGTACTGCATTGAATCACAATTACAGTTATAGTAATTGGAGTAAATCATATGGTAACTGCAGTAAATTGTTTTGCATCGTCATTGCAATCATCAATAATATCGGTTTGTAACTGGAATAAATAAATCTCATTGGAACCACTCATTTCTATTGCATCATAATTGGAGTAAATCATATCGCAACTAAATAAGGTACAACGCCGAACCACAATTAGCATGATTTGCATCGTAAAGTAAGCGGAAGAAATCGTATAGGAGCTCATAATCTAAGTTAATTGTATTGTAACGTATCACGTCCGAACTGATTGGAGTAAACCATATACAATACCGTATTGCGTCATAACTGGAGTGAATCAAGTCATATAGCATTTTAATTGGAGTGAAATGTAACATGTAGCATGTAGCATTCTTAGCATTCTTATTGGAATCGTGCGAATCGTCATAACTGGAGAAAATCGTATCGTATTGGAATTGGAGTGGCTGTTACTACACTGTTAATATCGCATTGTCGTCAGTAATGGAGTTACACAAAAGAGACTGATTGCTTTGCTTGTTGTGTCAAAAATTCAAAATAAATAAATAAATAACTTTGCTAAAACACTACATTCATCACCCAAGTTTGTTGACACTTAAAACAAAGTCATGGGGATTGTCTCCTATTTTGAAACACAAAGTCGATCTTTATTAGGAATTGGAACGGTGCTAACTGTGTGGGCGGCTACTTTAAGACCTCGCTAACAGGATGACTGATTGTTGCCTTTGTTGCGCTTGTTCTCCAATTAGCCGCGTGAATAATTGTTGTTTTGACACTCTGACGTTGCTTCGTGGGACCGTTATTAACAAGCAGCACGCGTGGCGATAGTCTGCATTTCGAGCTTAAAAGTGAGCTTTACTTTTTTTTTTTTAGGGGGGTAATTACCAACCTACTGCCGCTGGCAAAGGGGGGAGAGTGGACCCCGTTACATACACACACACACACTGTTGAACAAACACACAATGGTATTAATTTCATATCCAGCTAACAGCTGTTAGCTGGAAAAACACAACTCATTTAATAATTTGCTCCAATTTGAGGAGCCGTTTTAAAGGTAACAAATGCATGCTAATGAATAAAACACACCAGACTGAAAGGCAACAACAGATTATTAGCTTTATAGGGTTAGACCCCCCCCCCCCCATTTCATTACGGAATGAGTGATGGCAAAGAGCAAGAAGTTTACCGCAGCAGAAATTTAAGTTGGTGCTCAAAAAAATTCCTTCAAACCCAAAAATGTTTTATACCCAACTACATTTTTTTTTGCCCTTCACTCCCCAAAAAGTTTTTTAAATAGATATTTTTCAATGCTAGAGCATATAGGCTTTAATGCAGTTTCTGACTTGAAGAGGTCGCTTAAAGCAATGTTGGTATCACAAAAAAAACGGCCAGCAGGCGGCAGCAGAGTATACGAGATCAGCGAGAAGGCCACGTTGCAACAAGCTCTTTTTGGCAGTGTTTTCACCAGGAATGGGAATATCGACGAAACTTAGCTATATCCTAATGCTAATTGCTATACTTTTTTTTTCCCCTGATGAAAGAAGAGACTCCAATCTTTATTTTGGTAGGTTCTACGTTTTGATAGCAATGGTACACAATATCCTGTGGACCTTGCCAAATCAGTGACAATCCAGTAAAACAGCCAGGAGCGAAGGGGGTTGCTTCAGTGAAAATGGCTGGGAGTGAATGAGTTAAACACAGAGAAACAAAATGAAAATGAATCTCAAAAAAAACCCGTGACTGTTTACCTCGTTGTTACCCAGCTGAAACCAAGGCTGCTTGCCGTATGTGAAGATCTCCCACAAAATGACGCCGAAGCTCCACACGTCGCTCTCTGTGGAGAACTTCCTGTACATGATGCTCTCGGGAGGCATCCAGCGGATGGGTAGCATGGTGTGTCCTCCGACCTGATTAGAGGAGAAGGAGATTAGAATACACAGCGATAAACAACGCAGGGAGAATATTCAGTCATCAACGGAACTCCCGGGCGTCGGGGGATTAAGTGTCCTTGCGCGTAAGTGATACGGTGGGCTTAACATCTCATGAATGTCTGCCGCCATTCGCCGTCGGGATGGCGAAGAATCATCCGGGCGCCACCTGTTCCGTTACACAGCGGTGAAATCCTTTAGGGGTAGGGTATTAAACAACACTTTTGTCTGTGGAGGCGAAAACCTTCAGCGAGCGCTTACGAGGAAGTCTTGCGATCGCTTTGTCGATAGGAGCTGCTGAAAAGCCACCGCTTGCGAATGTTTAAACGTTTAAAGGCTGTTCTATAGGCTACGTATGTATTCATGGAGCGGGGAAAGCTACAGTGCACTTGGAATCTCATGAAATGGCTTCAAAGGCAGCCCGATATGAAATGAAGTCACGTAAAATCCTCCAAGGCTGGGGATTAATCCAGGAAGCAATCATCCGTCCATATATGGATCCATTAATCCAGCAGTCCGTTCATCTTCCACTCATGTTCCTGTCAACTGCCTATTTACACATCTGTCCGCCGATGACTTCATACATTCATCGACTGATCCGTTTGATCCATCTGTCCATGCATCCATCCATTAATTCAGGTTTTACATCCATCCATCCATTCATCCGTCTGTCCAACCATCCATAAATCCACCCATCATCTATCAACGCATTTGTTTATCCATTAGCTCCGTCTGGTCCTTTTATTCATCCGCCAAACTGTCGGACCATCAACCGTCCTTCTTCTGGCGATCCATCCATTGAGCTGTCCACATTTATCATTCCATCCGCCCATCTTGGAATCCATGAATTGATCCAACCACCCAACCAACCATACATACATGCATCGATGGATTTGCCTGGCACAAATGTCCATCCAACGGTTCTTCTACCCTTTCATTCATGAATCTTTTGGTCCATTCATGTATGGGACCGACGGACCGACCGACGGACCGACCGACCATACTTGTGAATCCATTTTTTAATCATCTTTTATTCATCCATCCGTCTGACCATCCATCCGCACATCTGGCTCCCCAAAACCTCCTCATACCAATTTTCACATTTGTATAAATAACCCTTCAAATTGGGCATGGTTCTATATAGGCTTGCTATGAGAACGTCAACCTGTGCACCGGCAGCAGGCAAAGTGAAAGCTTAAGGCAGAGAAAGGACGCGCACGCTGTGATCTCTTTAATGGCTTCAAAGGCAGCCGAACATGAAATGAAGTCCCCGTCGCTGTAAATCCTCCAAGGCTGGATATTAATCGATCAAACAATCATCCATTCATCATATCGCCCCTCAGTTTCCATTTGCAGGCGTGGGTTTTAAAAATCTATTTCCCTTCTTTCTCGTGGCCGCGTGCGGCTGCTTCAATCACGGCGGCGACGAGCCGGACAAGACGGATATGGCAACGAGCGGCGCGGTATTGCGCTTTTCAGCTCGGCGCGCTAAGACAATATTAATCACGGAGATCACAGAGATTACGGCGGGGGTCTCATACCAGGGGGGGGGGTCAAATTACACTATTGACAGATCATATAAATAACACACGGCCACAGCATCAAGCCTACGGGTGGAGGAACAATTTATCCGTGCTGTTCCACCCTTAAGAGAATTGTTGGAGAGGACAAAAGATTCAGATCAATGGAGGTCCTGACTTCGGTATTTTGTTGCGTCTGCCGCCTTTGCTCACTTTGCAATCGGAGCTTGCACAATTTACGAGAAATGGCCATAACCTCTCACAAAGTTATTTGGCTGGACTACAAAGTGTTTTGAAATGATAGCCCCGTAGTATAGAAGGAAAGTCAGGGCAGTCAATCTGTTGTTGTTTGTGAAATGATGCTGCACCAGGCGTAAAAACAATCGAGACTGCGATCGATCGCTTAACATATTCTCTTTTAAGAATTAGCACCTCAAGAAACACGAACCTTAAACCTAAATCAATGAACCCTAACCTTATTAACACACAAAAAACAACCCTACTAACCATAACCTAACGAGCTGTACTGACTAACCTAGAACCTAGACCTAACCAAACCCCCTGTAAACCCAACCTTAACACTACAAACCCAAATCTTGATAATTCTAGCCCTACTAACTCTAACTTACCTAACTCTTACTAACTCTATCCCCTAACCCAACGATACTAACCCAACCCAACTCAACCAAACAGCCTTACTACCTCTTACCCTACTAACCCCAAACCCAACCAAGACCTAAAAGGCTGACCTCTAACAGTACTAACGCTATTAACTTACTAACCTTACACATTGACCGTTAGTTCAGTCAGTAATCCGTTCATCCATCCATCCAATCAAGTACAAGTATTTGCCCATCAATCTCGCGGCTAGCCACTCCCCCTGCATCCTCCGATTCATCCGTCTATCCAGGTGAGCAGCCATGCAGCTGTCCATCCATTCGCCGATCCGTCCATCCATGCATTTGTCTATCCGCCCATCCACAAGCCCACAGATCCATCCGTCTGTCCATTCATCCATCCATGCGTCAATCCGTCTGACCATCCGTTCATCATCATTTATCTATTTGTTCCATTCATCGGTCTGTCTGGACATCCATCTGCCCAACAATCTGTAAAACGGTACACTTTCCATGCGCCACTCCATCCGTTCATTCATCCTTTGATGTATTCCTTGCATTCATCTGTCTGCTCATCCATCATTACATTATTTGTCCAATGTCAATCTGTCCATCCATTGATCATCTATTCTTTCCATTCATCAGTATGTCTGATCCTCCCTGCATACCTCCTTTTCATCCATCCATCCACATGTGCACTCACATCTTGCTTGATGCTCACTCATCTATTCTTCTCATTCATCCATCTGTTTCTCCATCCATCCAAGTATGTGTTCACCTGTCAGCCATTTACGTCTTCATTAGGTTAGATCCATCCAACCATCCATCCATCCATCCATCCATCCATCCACCCCAGTAGTGTATCTCAGCTGATCATTCATTAGTTCATCCACCAATTTTTCCGTCCATGTACATCTCTATCCTCATTTCAAATCCAGAACAAACAAAAAAACAACTCGATTGTATATGCGGTGACATTTTTTTTGCACGAAGCAATCACATGAAAACGTTGCCATCTTTGCTAATTGCCTTCTTCGCTTTGAAAGGCAAACACGTTCTCCTGGCGTCGGTTTGACACGGCGTCTGGATCTCCGCGATGCTCGTAAAAAAAAGAGCGGCGGATTTGACAAGCTGCCAAACGGGCAGCTCTCCTTCCCCGGGCGCGTTTGTGCACAACGTCCTCCAGCTCCAGCACTTTGTCAACTTTAACTTGCTGACTTGACGTCTCTTCGTTTGCCTTTCCGTTCGTCCTCCACGTGCGACTTTGAAGCAGCTGTGCGTCAATCGCAGCACATCTGGAGGAGATGGTCCCAGAACAAGCAAATGCAAAACAAAACGACAACCTCTACCTTTCATACATATCGTTTTGTGACAAGTGATTGTGAGTGGAACCCGCTCGATTTCCTCACATTTAACATAAATGCACCTTGCCTGGAGGTCCACTTATAGAAAAAAGCGTTCAAGTGCATCTAAATGCTGACTGTGAGTCCAAAGCGCAGTACATTGAATTTATTTTCTGGTGTTTCAGCAAAACAAATGAAGTGCATCATTTCCCAATTCTCTTCTTGCCGAGTGAAGTCTAAACACATTTGGTCGTCCTGTCTGGAAGATCAAATGGCTGATAGTTTGTTGAATTTGTAAGCGTCTCACGCATTTATCTGCAGGTCCAGCCGAGGGATTTACCGAGCTTTATTTCTCAGCTCCAATTTGCATTGACAGTAACACATTCAGACACGTTTGCACCCGTGTGTCGCCCTACTACAAAACTATGTCTGCCACTAATCCTGCCGGGGGGGTTAAGGGTCGCATTTAGCTGCATTTCAGTGAAGAAAATATGTTTTCATCTGCCTTTTTCTCACCGATTCTGCAGTCATCCTACGATGTACCCAGAGGGGGGGGGGGGGGGGGGGTGTAAGGTATGAGCTGCATCTCAAAGACTGGGTGGCAGTAACATGCTTTACCTCCCAAAACTGCCAGCTTACTCTCAAGATAATTCCAAAAACAAAAAACGACGGTCCGCCCCTGCCGAGACAGTTGAAACTTGCTCATTCGGAAGTCATTTAACAGCAATTAGGCTGACGTCTGCCACAGTTCGATTAGCCACATCTCGTTCAATAACGTAATGCATCGGTCCCGGGGGAGGCTTCGTGGGAAGCCACCTGGCAAATGAACGCAGATAATAGGATGACTTGTATATATATATATTTAAAAAAAAAAAAAAAAAAAAAAAAAGAGCAATGATGATGACATTTCCGAATGAACAATACTGAGCTCTTAAAAAAGAAAAAAAAAAGAAAAATTAAAAAAAAAAAAAAAAAGAAAAAAAAAATAGGATGACTTGAAAGTACAGTAGTTCTTATAATACCAACTGGAAAATGGCAAGGTCTTGCCAGTAATTATTTTGGTATTTACAGCTGAAATGATAATTGCGGTTATTTCCCTCAATTTGTTGTTACTCATGTTTTAGTATTCAACATCAGAGTTGGGCAAAAACCGTCGTGAAATCGGCCCGTCGTTGACGGATGCCCGCCTTTTCAGAAAGAGCTTCCGCATTTTGGGCGAGCGCTTTATGACACGAAGCCTCGTAAAAATACACGGACTGAGAAGGAGCGTCTGTACTGATCGCGATCGACGGACATGAAACCTGCTTCAGTCGGTGCTCAGTCGGCGTATTTTCACGAGGCTTCGCTTTGTAAAGAAGTAGCAGAAAATGCGGAAGTACTCGCCAAAAGGTGAGCATCCGTCAATGACGAGCCGTTGTATTGACTGTTTTTGCCCACCGCTGTTTATTTATTTTTTGATTTGAGGTCTTCATGACGTGATCTGAACTCTTCTAAATCTTAGTTTTGACTTAATTTCACTGGAATAGGTTTTACTATCAACTCGCGCCAAAAATATTTTTGGCATCATTGTTACAAGTTGCAATCTTCAACATCTCCTTTAGGGGCTCCGGGGCTCTAAATTTCCTTACCAGAAAATAGGGGACTTACGTTCTTGGTCTTTATTTGATTGCAACATCTTAATGTCTTATTCTCCTCTTAATCTCAGTTTAAGACTTCTTAACTAATATTGTAGAGATCTAGTTTTCTCGACCTTGTTTCAGGTGTGGAAATAATTAACCTGGTCTTGATCTTGATCTTAACTTCTCAAAGTCATGATATTGACATTTATTTGTTATTTTGTCTGTTCCAAAAATGACTTAAACCTTGTCTTGGGTTTCAGGCTTAGGCGATTTGGGTTTTATTAACTTAGTCTTGGTATTAGTTTTAACTCCTGGTCTTGATTTATAGTCGTCACTGTGCTTTTTACAGAAATGACATTATTGTTACTGATGTTGTAGAACATGATATCTTGGTCTTGATCTCTGGACCAACCACTTTTGGGGGCTCTCGGCCTCCATCGTACTGGATCTCATCTCGGTCTCAAACGAACGTCGGGGGAAACTGGCTTCATGAGCAACATCTGAATGCAATTACTAATGTTATAGAAAACAAGATCAGCCTTGGTCATGGTTTAAAGATCGCTTTTGGGGTATCTTGGTCTCATCACAGACTCAAACATATTGGATTTATTAACTTGGTCTTAATTTTCTTGATTTCATATCAACTCAAATTTTTAACCACATGTAAGATTTAAGAGATCTTAACACGAGTGACACTAGCTGTGGAAAATAATTTTCTTCAGGCCCCTGATTGGCTAAAAACTTCCCAAAGTGTTAACTCATCAGTTCATGTTTATACCGAAAGATTTGACCTTGAAAAAGCCCTTTCAAAAATGTGCACACAGGCTGCGACGCACGTGCAAACTGCTGAATGCACACTGGTGTGCTAGCAGCAGTACACAGCGCTTTTGGATACTTCCGCCGCCCACAAGTATGCAAGCATCCCGAGCCAATACCCCCGCTTTATCTGCACTCGGCAGCACTGCAGTCCAAGAAGCCTAATGGACATCAGAGTGTCTAAAAGTGAACTGCTGGAGCTTGGGGGGGAGCAGATATCGCAGCGTGGGGAGAGTAGGCAGACGGTACACGTCTAGATGGCTATCAGGAGGGCCCCCTTCAAGACGTCCAAGGCCTTCTTGGGCTCCCAGCAGGGGGCCCGCCAAGCGCCCATCGACAAGCCTCGACCGGTTGCCGGTAATCTATCCTCCCGCCGCGCCGCTGCACTCGCCGCGCCGTTAATCCAATCACTCCCCTGCCACGGTAGGACAGGCAGAGCACTAATCCGGTTTACGCAGGCCACAAATAAAGAATTCCTCGCTCCCCACATGCATAGCCTCGCCGGCTTCCTCGATGTGACGTTGACGGAGAATAATGAGAAAAATTACAGCAATTATTTTATTTTTTTACGACACGATCCTTGACTCTCAAGGTGACAAGTGTGCATTCAACACTGGGCTTTGAGGTTCTTTGTCATCAGCGGAGTCATCAGCATAAGCTGCGTAGGATCCGGTCGCGGGAAGTAACAAAGTACACAATGATTAGTTACAGTATTAAGTATGTTTTCAGGTGTCTGTACTTGACTGACTTGAGTATCTGTTATTCTGAAAACTTTTTACTTTACATGAAAACAAATACAGTGAAACCGTATGGGTGTGCATCTCTCTATAACAGATGATTCAATATGGTTTTCGATACGTGGGGTGTAAAACGATTCAAGGACGCTTCCATTAAATAGTATGGAACGATTCCATTCCATCAGTGGGATTACAATTCGATTCGGTATCAGTTCCAGAGGGTATGATGCCATTACTTTTTAAATTATTATTATTATTTTTTTTACATACATTTGAATGAATTTGTCAGTACTGTAAATAAGACATTTCTGTCTAAGATATATATCTCTAATAAAAGACAATTCGATATATATCAAAGTGGAACAATTCGATATGGCCCACAAACAGCAAAAATCTGCATATAATTGACGGCAATTGTTTTTAACAGGCGGCTCCTGAGCTAATATGAGTCAATCAATGATTTTGCAGTTCAAACTGGTTTCTCTGGCCAAAAATGAAAACAAATATATAATACATTTAAATTAAGTGCAATAAAAACAAATGTTCCAAAATAAAATACATAAATTAAAATATGCAATGAAAATGCAATGCAATAAAATAAAATACAATGAAATTAAGTTACACTAAAGACAAAATGTAACTAAAATATAAAAATGCAATAAAATGACAAGCGCTCAGAAAATTGAGTTTTGGGAAATGTTTCCATCCCGTATTTTACTTAAATGAACGTTGGCACCTTAAGGCGAAAATGATCTCAAAAGTTTTTGAGTGGTATATCACAATACATTTTATTTGTGAAGCTAAATAAAGAAAAGAATGGGATGGCAATTGTTGGCTTAGACGAGTTTTGATTTTAGCAGCACAGTATGAATGTTTTTTTAATTTGTTTTTAATTTTTTTTTTTAAATATAACAGCGAGCGTCAATTATTCGCATGCCTACCTGTGATAGCACAATTCCTGTAATTTTAATTACACGCCAACCTGCACATTTGGAATATCCTTCCACCAGCTTGCAAAGAGGCGTCAGGTTGGACCTCACGTAGTCACGCGCATAATACTTGCACTGAAATGTGGGGGAAAAAACAAACAGACAAAAAAACTCTATAGGCGCCAAATATATATCATAAAAAACATCACTCAGCATGAAATGAGAAGTCTATGGAAGGAATGAATAAAAATGGGTGTCATTCAGAGTCAGGGAACAGCTGTCAGTCAGCTCCAGTGCACCTCCAACAAGCACGTTTTTTATGTTTTAACGTCATCCGAGGTCAAAAAGAACAATTTCTCTCTGCGTAAAAAAACAAACAAACAAACAACAAAAACAGATTGTGCATAAAGGGGGCGGCACGAGGATGAAAAAAAATTGTGTTTTCCTTTGCGCGGTGCAGCGGTAATAAATATAACCTGCGCACTCATTAGCACAAAGCTGCTGCTGCTTCGATAAATAATGCAGAGGAAGAAGTGCCTGTTTGATCCTTGAAAGGGGGAAAAACCTGGGGACCGTTTGTCTTCAAAGCAGAGCAGGTAGAGGCAAACCAGGCTCGGAACATACAAGTCCTTGAAACAGGCACAAAAGCACAACTCCAGAGCTTGTTACTTACTGTAATGATTATGCACGAGCCCCCCCACACACAGTTCTAGAAAAAAAGAAGAAAAAAAAGAACAAATTGCTAATTGTATTTGGGTATTAAAAATAAAGTTGAAAGAATGTGCTTTAAAACACTCCCTGACCTTTTTTTTTTTTTTTTTTTTATCACAGGTCATCTAATACATTTGTCAAGGCTATATACAGTGTTTGCCTTGCACGAATAACTCTATCCAAGAAAAAAACAAAAAAATATGTATCCCTCAAAAACATTGCCCTTTATAGATATCTCCCACCTGGGGGACTAATAAAGGCTTATTGTATTGCATAATAAGGGAAAACTGACTTTGAAAGTGGGAAAGTGACTTTAATGATCTCAAGTTATAGATATAGTTAGTATTACAGTACAGTATAATTCATAGATATAAAATAGATTACACTATTACACTTGGGATTTTTCCATCCACAAATAAAGGCTTCCACCCTAACGGTTGCCTGCCTCCATCTTGAAGTTGAAATTGTATTTTTTTTTTTCATGTATTTTTTTATTTGAGTATTTAACACATTAAAATAGTAGTTTTGGAAAAGGAATTTTGGCACACGTATTCAAAATGATAGATGTCAATTTACATATACAAATGTTGACAACTTTTTAAGCTAAGAATGATTAGTGACCAGTCCGGGGTGCGTTTCGCGCTACCAGGATTAAGTCGAATAGAAGATGAATGGATGGTTGTCATTGTCGGTTTGTTCATTTACTCACATTACTCCACGTCGCTATTTATATTTGGCTAAAAACAAAACAAACCGCATTGCTAAATGGAGGCAGTCGGGCTGCAAGCGAGCCTATGGGCGGAACCAGCGGAATGTTTTTATCCTATTCTCCCGTGGGCAACACACAATGTAAGGCCCTACATTCTTTTCTCCTGACAGGTGCTCCGGCGTCTCATGATGCGTAATTTTATTCTAACGAGCAGTTTGAAGTGATTTCTCTTCCCGACAACTACCTGCAACCTTTTGTTTGCGTCTAACACAGAGAAAATGAGTTGCTGTATGAAAAACACACACAGAAGCAGCCCACTTTGATCCTGTTTTGATAACCCAGCGATTAAGAACGGTTCACTGCGTGTGCAAAAACATGATCTATCTACAAATATCAACGATTACATGAGAAAATTGGCATTTATCCTCTGAGAAAACACTTGATTTGACATCATAATGGACCTGCAAAGACTGACTCGTCCCACAATGGACTGCCGTAGCTGGTTATCTTAGACATTCATGAATATGCCCGTTTAGGATGTAAATTTGCTGCCCGCTTTGATTCTGTTTTGACAACCAAATAATAAAAACGATTAAACTGTGTGTGAAAAAACATGATGGCAAAAACGTTAAATTGATAACACAAAACTGCAAAACGTACATGAACAAATTGGCTTTAAACATGATTTGACGTCAAAACAGACGTACGACTACAAGTCCCACAATGCACTGCTGTAGCTGGTTAGTTTAGACAATTCTTGAATATGTAAATTTGAAGTGAAAATGTAAACTCCATAATATTGTCTTTGCCCAAAAATGTCAGGCTAGCTAGCGATGATCTTATGCTAGCTAGCTAACAAGCTAGACATCATATAAGGTCTACGTGACTAATGTTGTAATTGATCCCCGAAGTAAAAAATTACAGTAAAAAACAAAAAAAAACCGATTATATCATAAGGTTTTTAATACACTAATCGCAAAATCTCACACTCTAAGCCTACTCCAACCCCAAACCTTAGCCCAGAACCCTAAACCCACATCCAAACCTCTTACCATAAACCTCTAACTGCAATCACATACTACACTTATTATCAGGGTTAGGAGGGGTTAAGGGTTCGTTTTAAAATGAATTCCGTTACAGTTACAAGCTACCTGCTAAAAAATGGAGTTAGTTACGTAATCCAAGTACCATGATATTAAAGTAACGTAACAATTACTTTTGGAATACCAAGTATGCTCATTAAGACAAAATAAGAATTACCAGGCAGCCTACTAATAGCAAAAATGACAGTCAAATCAAACTGTCACAGACAGACAGACAGACAGACAGACAGACAGACAGACAGACAGACAGACAGACAGATAGTCTGTCATCCAATGAGGTAGTGAAGTAAAGCTTTGCTTGCTAACAAAGCTGTAATGTGGAATGGGGAGAAAATGATGCTTTTGAAAGCAACATTTCCCATCATAGCTCATTTCACCCGCACACATGCATGCACTAATAATGATATGATATGATAACATATGATATGATACAATATGATATAAGATATGGCCATGCACGATCAACTGCAAAACTAAAAAAATAAATGGGTTCCTTCAGCAAGTTTCCAAGCAGTGAATACCGGTCGGCGGTCGCCATTTCCTCCTTTCGTCCGCGAAGCTCTTTAAACGGGCACGACATCAACACGAATGCAACAGCATCTCTCTCTCTCTCTCTCTCTCTCTCTCTCTCTCTCTCTCTCTCTCTCATCCTAGAGAATTGTAATCCCCCTTTTTTTTTATGACTGTACCTGTAATCAGTTTTTCCCGCCTGTATTGTAACAGAATACAGTTCAATTTTTGGGGTATTCTGATTACGTAACGCGGGTAACATGTATTCCGTTATTCCCCAAGCCTGCTTAATTATCTATCAAAAAGACGCCACTACTGTATTTTAAACCACATGTTTCCCCCCAACTCTTGCGAATACTGCGTTAAAAGGTAACAATTTTGGTTTGTCTCCATAAAATGCCATGATTGTTTTTTTGTTGGCTGTCCTCATGCAACATACATTTGAACCTATGTCCTCATTCAACATACATAACATGATAGCGCCGTTCTCTGGTTCCCGACTGCAGCGTGCGCGAACGTGTGCAGAATCAGCAAATGACTTTATAAATTATTCAAGCGGGTAAAAAAATGTCCTCAATAAATTCCCCTCTGAGTGAGGTAAAGGAAACCGACGAGGAGGAAAATAAAAATAAAGATAAATGCTAGCTGTAAGGGCAAATACAGAACTTGCTTTCTAGTAAGTGTGCACATGTATTTTTTGGTTTTACAACACATGCACACGTTTATTTGTGTCACCTTTAAGGACATCATATACGATAATTTACGAGCCGGAGCACGTATTGTTAACGGCAACACTGACCTTTCACTCCATTTGTAGCAAGTGGAGATGTCGGTTTGGTGTTTGCAACGAAGATGTTTTTTAACAACCGATTCCCTTTTTGTTGGCTTGTCAGTTGTGCGGCTTGTGCTCTCCTTGGGCTCTCACAGTTTGGTTTACCTTGCCAGTTCGGGTCTCAGAGGTTCGATCGAAGCTGGTGAATGCGGCTTAATATTTCACTTTTTATTCAAGCCACAGTCGTGCAACATATGACACGACAACTGGACTCTGGAAGATTAGTATATAGTCTCGGTCCGTTTATTCATTGTTAAAAACGGCATGTGATGGTGGAGCACATACTTTATCTTCATTTAGTAGCAGTTGGTCTGCATGAGACTTGACCAGTTATCTGCAATAAATTGTTACCACTCTTACCAATTTTACTTCCCCCTCCTCATCCTGAAAAACGAATTTCAACAAGATTTTGGCATATTTTTATTGTGTTCCAATATGTAATTTTCCAATGTGGTGTGTTAGCATTAGCCACTCTGCCGGGGGAAATACATACCTCTTCTGTTATTAGGAATGAATTAAACTAGGTCAAATCAGTAATAAAGCCCCCCCCTCTAGGTCGTGGTAATGAGCACAAACAAGCCCGAGAGGCTACTAGAGGAATGCTAACCGCGTTGGACGACGTGCTCGGAATTGCAATGGCACTCAATTCTTGCGCACGGCACACGTCCCCGCAGACCGGGGGAGGCTGGACGTGGAAATATTTGCTCAGTCGACATTGAAGATGCCAAACAGACACCTTGGTTACCAGGCTGCGCTCTCATGAAAGCGGTTCAGCGTTCTGGGCTATTTTGGACACGGCTCTGGTGTTGACACAAGGTTGGGTTTCTTTTGGGACGATGTGGTGGGAGGAAAGACAAACGTGATGCTGTTACAGTATACTGAGTTTCCCCCATGAGCGGTTGGTGCACAGAATCAACGTTTTAGAATGGATTTCTCCCAAAGAGAAGCCGATTTCCTGCTGACGCGCTGCCATTTTTCGATGACAGACGAACAACAACAAAAAATGAATACAGCAGGTGAGAGGACAAAATAAGGTTGTGGTCCACTTAAAAATAGATTTATTTATAAATATTACTTTACTGATTGCGTGTTAAAAAATTATAACAAAAAATGGTTGTCACAGGATATGCCTAATTTGTCAATGGTGGGATTTAATAAAGGACATTTACAAAATGGAAGGCCTAACAGCATTTGTATATCAGAATCACGCTTGGTTTGCGACTTGTTGGGAAAAATGGTACATTAAAAAAACAAAAAATAAACAATTTAACTTTGAAAACAATGATGATGTTCATGATGCTCATATTGTTTATATATTTTTTTTAATTCTCTCTGGGGTTTTTTTTAGATGGGATTTTTTTTTACAGAGGGATTAATGATGACATGCATATTTTTGCACGTGTGAACTGTAAAAGTGTGAAAAGTTATAAAGAATCGCAAAAAAAAAGATATATTTATTATCTACTTTTTTCCTGATCAATTGGTTGTAGATTAATCCCGTCTCAGAACAAAAATGGAGGCAAAATGAATTTTATAATCAAGCAAATAAATAAACAAAACAAACAAATGAATAAATACATAAAAGCTTAATTATGAAAAAAATCCCCAATTTCCATAATTGTCTTAAAATAAAAAAATGTGGAGAGAAAAGTCAGTAAAAAAAAAATAGAACAAATATATACCAAAAAACCCACACACAATCGTACATAGACTGTCACACTGAAAGCCCAGTGGACAAAGTCCTTTTAGTATGTGACACATTCCGCTATCATGCCACCCATAACCTTAATATAACCTTAATATAGCAGACTTTGCCACAGTTCAATCCATTATTATATTTCACTTGGTGAGGACTTTGTGTGGTCCAGCAGTAGCTGACCTTTTGTTTGCTTTTTACTCCAGAAATAAAGACCACGGACAAACTCTTTCTTTCAAGAAAACATTTCAGCAATTCTGCTAACAAAATCCAGCTAAAGGTCGCGCGCCTGGCTACTCCCAGGAGCGGCATCCAATGGAAGAACCCGGCCCACTTACCCTGTAGTAGTCGCTGCTGTAGATGTCCCTCGACATGCCGAAGTCGCCGATCTTGACGAGGAGGCCGTTGCCCACCAGGCAGTTGCGGGTGGCCAGGTCCCGGTGGACGAAGTGCTGCGAGGCCAGGTAGACCATGCCCGACGCAATTTGGGAGGCGATGTGCAGCATCTGGGACAGGCCCAGCTCGCCGTTGGACTGGAGCGGCTGGCCGTCCACCAGGATCATCGCGTCCGGCCCGTGGGCTCTGTGTTGAGGACAGTGTTACTCTGGTTAGGGGACAAAGGAAGGACTCCTGGAATGGCATTTATTTTACCAAAAAGAAGTATATTTAAGTGTGCTTGAAGTTGACTCAAAATTAGGAGAGTATACAGTACTTCCAGTTTACTTTTCTTGTACTTATTGGAAGTATACTCCACCAAGTAAATGTTAAGTGTACTTGTAAGTATACTGAAACATATACTAAAAGTTTACGTACTGTAGGTATATCTTTTTTTATTATTTATTTATTTTTTATTTTTTTAAGAGCTCAGTATTGTTCATTCGGAAATGTCATCATCATTGCTCTTTATTTTTTTATTTTTTTTATTTAATTTTTATTTTTTGTGTGTGTGTGGGTGAGTATGTGTATGTGCGTGCGTGCGTGCGTGTATTTGTTAGCTCACCAAAAAACCTATTAGAAAAAATCTCATACCGTACTGTAGTATATCAATAGAAGGCACTGAGTAACGGATCGAAATGATAGGTTACATTTATTTATAAAGTCCGAAAAACACCGTGTGGCTGGATAGGATAGATGTTAAGGTCACGTTTGGTACCAGAGTTTGCCAGTTCGATCCCTATCAATTATTCATCACTGAGCTTTTTGCTGTAAACTAAAATGTGGACATAAGTGTGCCACAATGTATACTTTCAAGTAGAATTAAGTATACATAATAGTGTACCCAAATCATCTATAAAGCATACTTGAAAAGTATGCTTAAGTATACTTATTAAAATACTTTATAATATACTTAAGCATACTTTTATAAGTGTACTAAAATGGGCCAATTTAGTCCCAAGCAGTTTACTTAAAGTATACTTTTAGTACACTTGAAAAATAAACGTAGGTATACTTAAGTATACTCTATATTATGTACTTAAAGTATACCACTTTTTGGTAAGGGTTGTTTGTGCTGTTGGACAAAAAGAAGGACAGAGCGTAAAGATGTAGACTGCTATGTTAGCTTTTAGCTAGCCGCCAACCTTTTATTTATTTTAATTTTATTTTTTTACCCGATGCTTCTCACTTGGGTTTAAAAGGTATTGTTAACGTGCGTTTCATTTTAACGGTCAAAAGTTACCATGAGACATCTTGAGTGGACGAAGTACTGCAGCATTGTGGAGACTGCGGAGTGCAACAATGACACACACACAACACATGCAGCCGTCATATCAACTCTTTCGCCGGAGTCATTTTAAGGTTCAGAACCGCTTTTAGTTGAATGATGATCTTAAATGAGCACCATAACCGTTTTTTTTTCGGTTTTTTTTGTTTTTTTTTAAGAGCTCAGTATTGTTCATTCGGAAATGTCATCATCATTGCTCTTTTTTTTTTTTTTTTTTTTAATATATATATATATATATATATATATATTTTTTTTTTGTGTGTGTGTGTGTGTGTGGGTGAGTATGTGTATGTGCGTGCGTGCGTGTATTTGTTAGCTCACCAGAAAACCTATTAGAAAAAATCTCATACCGTTCACCTAAACCGAACACCAGGAGACCCGAGGGGACCGAAGAAAACCAAGGAAGGTGAAATCCAGCACCGACCCGACACCCCCCACCAGAACTCCTCCCCAGCCCCAGCCCAAGAAACATCCAGACCCCAACAAATCCAAAAAACATAAAATCAGGGAGGCCTCAAGAGACCAAAGGAGAGACCGAGAAAAGGAAGGAACCATAACCGTTTTTCGACGGTGCACCAACTGGAATTCAGACAAATAACCCAGCTTTAATTTCAGATGAAAAACTGCTTCGAACAATTATTTTGCTGGTGCTATTTTGAGTCTCGTCCGCTTTAATTCAATGCATTCATCATTATCAGTCATTTTAAGGTTGAGAGGTGTTTTCTAATCATGCCCGTCGCCCCGTGAGGAGTCGCTTTGTGGCGCCACGACTGTGTCGAGCGCAGATTAAGAGCTCATTTCCATCTGTATTTATTATTTTTTTTACATTTATGGGTGACGATGACGACGACTCCCACCCTCCAACCTCCCGGCGTGAAGATCCCGCTGTCCTCATCACCTTCTCGTCGCTGTGATTACAAGACGAAGGCAGCGCACAGGGACACACACAAACTCACACACACACACACGGGCTGTCATTCTGTTTCCATCTGTCACATTTAGGCCAATTAAAGGTTTTGTGCTCGGAGAGCGAAGCTAATAACGAATCTCTAATGCGAGAAGACGAGCAGAGGCTTCGCCGTCTTGCCATGTGTGTCACGCGCGACAAGTGATTTTCATGTCATTTAATGAAATAAAATATACATTTTTAGACAACCGTCTTCTCTTATTAAAAGTGTTTTGCCCTCGTTTGAAATGTAGCTGCTGACTGACAATTCGACTAATGCTAAAAAGCCATGGATCCGGTTTTCCACTCATCCATCAGCATTATGGATCGTTAAACCTGCATTACTTGTAATTGCCCACAGGGGGGCGATGTTAATGGTTGGACAAAACACTCACTTGGACGCTTCATTAGGTACACTTCCACAATTAACTCATTCACTCCCAGCTATTTTCACTGAAGCAACCCCCTTTTGCTCCCGGCTGTTTTGCAAGATTTTAACTGATTTTGCCAGGCCCGCAGAACATTGTGTTGTTCTATTGCTATAAAAACATGGAACCTACCAAAAAAAAGATTTGACTCTCATTTCATCCGGAAATTATGATTATATTTGTATCCGTTTGTGTTTTGCAGCAATTAGCATTAAAATATAGCTAAGTTTGATCAATATTCACATCCCTAGTGAAACCACTGACAAATAGAGCTTGTTGCAAACATGGCCTTGGCTGATCTCTTATACTCTGCTGCCACCTGCTGGCCGATTTTTGTAATGGCAACCATTGTTTTAAGCGACTTCTTCGGGTCATAAACTGCATCAAAGCCTTCTGTATGCGCAAGCATAAAAAAATAAAACAAACACTTTTTGGGGAGGGAAGGACAAAGTATTAAAAAACATTTTTAGGATTGAATGAGCTGAATGAGATCCAATTCACGGTATTGCGCTACTTTTATTTTGACTAGTGGAGACACATGCAACATATTGTGAATACATTTTCTCTTCCACTTTAAGTTTTGTTGCTGTAAAATTTTTGGTTGAAGCAATATATATATATATATATACATATATATATATATATATATATATATATATATATATATATATATATATATATATATATATATATATATATATATATATATTTTGTTATTTGGATTTTTTTTTCAATGTCTTTTTTCGCTATTTAAATATTTTCTTTTTACATTTGTGGAACTTGAAATTCTTCATTTTAAAAAAGTACTAATGAAGTCTCATTTATTAAGAATATCTCTTAACTAATTCCGTGAAATTTAAGAGCTACTTTATTTATAGATGAGTGTACGTGAAACTAATACGTGTGATGACAGTCGAATCCCACCCTGAGGCGGGATCAGTTAACTTAATGCTATTTTCTAGGATCTAACTGATCCAGATTTGGGACTGAAGTTTTGAAATACCCAACACGGATTTAAATAATAGCCTAAAGGCTGGATTAGATTTCAAAATTTGGGAATTGAAGTTTCAAGATTAAATGTGGTTTGAAATACACAATTTTGCCATTTTGAGGTTCGTCAACTTTAATTCTTCTGTTCTTTGGTCGCAGCCAAGTTGAGGTTTGACTGCTTTATTTGAGACAACACAATCTGAACTTCTGACAAAAGCGACGCAGCACACATACAACGCTCCTTTGGTCTTGCAGTCACTCGAGCGCACGAGCAAATCCTCTGTGTGTGTGTGTGTGTGTGTGCGTGTGTGTCTTTGTAGTCTTGCTGGCATTTGAAGTTGGATCAATAGTCGACAAAGAAGACACGTTACGAGCCAGAGCGTATATTTGTGCAGATTTTCTGCTGGGGGAAATCCTTGGACGCAGTGAATGATGACACTCTTTCACGCTAGGTGCAAGATGTGGCCGATTGCCTTGGCGGTGGTCACACCGAATGAACACTGGTGATGTGGGACAGGGAATCAATGGCAACAATGCAGTCCAGCACACTCACAACTCATTGTGGACCTTTAATGAAGCTTGTCTTCTCAGATCATGCCCCCCCCCCCCCCCCCCCCCCCCCGCGTGCAATATCATACCAATGATGTAAACCACCAAAGGTCATTGAAGGGTCAAGCGGATTGGTCACTAGAACATATGGCAAAACGCGCTGAGAAATGGCCAGTCGCCGGCTAGCGTGACAAGCTAACTGTAGCAGTCTTGCCCCTTCTGAGCAAACAGCAACTGAAGGACAGATTTACTTGTGGTCAATCATACCGTTGACTTTTTTGACAGTGGATCATTTTCTAGTTGTGCTTATTTCTATTGTGCAAGGTGGCGTTAACATCAATAAGTGGCAAGTGTTTTTGAGTTTGGATTATTTCTTTCTATTTCTATTCTATAAAATAGCAGTGAGGCTAGAGGAGCAATACCATAATCATAGCACCATCCCATGCTGTATTGGTCATATTATTTTCAAATTGTTATTTTTATTTCTAATGTGCAGCATGGCTGTTGTCATTTATAACAAGCAAGTGTAGCGATCGCATTAGCTATAAGACACAAACATTGCATGCACATGTGACTAAGTGTATCGATAAAATACGTTTTACACTATGGATTATTTCTGTTTTTATGTTTATTTCTATTAGGCAAAGTAATCAGCAATTACATGAAAGACAGGACACATAATGTACATCGCTGTCCATATGAGACAGAGCATGCCATGGAATGCTTTGACTGTGCATTATTTCTCGTCTGTTTATTTCTATTGTGCAGTATGGCTGCTGTCATGTCTAACGAGCAAGAGCAGCGATTGCATTAGTTTAGAGGACATTTCGCAATTACGCTGTGGACTTTTTGTTTTGACAGTGGATTCTTTGGAGGCATTCTGTTTATTTCTATTGTGCATGGTGGCGGTAATCAATACCTGATGAGTGGAGTGATGACATTAATCACAAATAAATTGAGCCAGCCCATGTCTGACCAAATATTTCATGAAAGTTTGTTGATCTTATTTCTAGTCCTTCTGTTTGCTGCTTTCATGCAAGATGGAAGTTAAAATTAGAAACTTGTGAAAAGAGCCATCGTATTTTACATTAATCACATGACACGTACAGTGCATTGTGCGACCAAGCATACAGTGGTTTGCTTAAAATGATTGTGTGTTTATTTCTATTGTGCATTATTCTATCGTTATCATTAATAACTGATGTGAGCAGTACATTGCACAAGCACATCTATGTTTAATTGTTTCCAGTAATTTCTGGTTATTTACAGTATTTTGAATCTGGATTATTTCTAAGAGTTGTGTTTCTATTGTGCAAGGTGGCTCGTACCATGTATAACAGGTGAGAGGAGTGATTGCATTTCTTTTAGGACACACACGTTGCCTGTGCATGACCAAGTGTGGCATGTACTTGAATAAGTATGCCACAATGTATACTTTCAAGTATAATTAAGTATACATAATAGTGTATCCAAATCATCTAAATCTGGATTATTTCTAGTCGTTCATTTATTTCTATTGTGCAACGTGGCAGTAATCATTGCTAACTGTCAGGAGGAGTGATCACATTAATTGTACAGTACAACATTGCACCAGTTGTGTCCGTGTTTGAACTTTAGATTATTTTCATATTTTTGTATTATGTGACAATGCATGACTAGTGATTCTGTTGATTTCTATTGTGCAAAGTGGTGGCTCTCACACCACAGCCTTGAAGGAACCGAACCGACCTGAGGAACTTGTTGAGGTCTCCGTGCTTCATGTACTCAAAGACCATGATGAGGGGGTCGCCGTCCACGCACACGCCGTAGAACTTGACGATGTGGTCGTGCTGCAGGTTGGTCAGCAGCTCCGCCTCCCTCTGGAAGTCCTTCCTCGCCGACAGGTTGGGATCCTTCAGCGTCTGGAGAGAGTACGAAAAAAGCGGGTTCCAAAAAATAAAATGAGGGGAGAGAGGCAGGATAAGGACATGCAGTCAGTCTTCGGGGAAAACATTGGCCTGCCGTTCGCCTTGCAAGTCTTTCTGCCGACAGGTACGAAACAAGATAAGACAGCGCCACTTTTGTGATGTTTTTTTTTAGGGAAGTAATTAGCAGCTTTTGCCGTCGTGAAGTTTGACAGGGACACGAGCGCTGAAAAAAGCATAATGAGCTGCAAAAACAAGCCAAAGAACGAAGATTGAGCAGGACTGAATTTGGTTTATTCTGTTTTATGACTTTTATTTGTTTAATGCCGTTTAAGATTGAAAGATAAAAAAGGTCTTGACAGGCCGACTTTACTTGATATTTTTTCTGATAATTGTTTTTTTAAGACAGATTTTTGCACCAACTCCTTTAATTTAACTTTTGCCCTTAAATTTTTGAGATTCTAAAATCTTGTAATTTTTACGCTTTGTCAACTTGTATTTTTGCTTTGGCGAAAGTAAGGTATTGATTACATCTAAGCATCAACCGGTTGCATTTATTCATAAGTCAACCACATGCGCAATGTGGACCTAGTTTTTATAAGTGGGAAGGCATTTATTGGTAACATTTCAATTCTACGATGGCTACATGGATGTCTTAACTCATTCAAAACCAAAAACGTGTAAATACATTTTTTAAATACTTTGTTTTTCACTCTCAAAACTTATTTATATGTTGTTGTTTTTTAATGCTAGAGCATACAAGAAGGTTTTTGATGTAGCTTCTGACCTGAAGAGGTCGCTTAAAGCAATGGTAGTTATTACAAAAAAACAGCCAGCAGGTGGCAGCAGAGTTTAAGAGATCAACCAGGGCCACGTTGCAACAAGCTCTTTTTGTCAGTGTTTTCACCAGGAAGGTGAATATTGATCAAACTTAGCGGTATTCTAATGCTAATTGCTGCAAATGGGAAACAGATACAACTATACTTTTTTTTCCTGATAAGAGACTCTAATCTTTCATTTGGTAGGTTCCATGTTTTTATAGCAATCGAACACAATATTCTGTGGGCCTTGCAAAATCAGTCAAAATATAGTAAAACAGCCGGGAGCGAAGGGGGTTGCTTCAGTGAAAATGGCTGCGAGTGAATGAGTTAACTGTAATCCATTAGAGGTAAAGATTTCTCGAATAACGACACTAAAATAAGGATTTGTCTTTCTTGAAGGAAGCACGTTTGCGGACAAGCATCTCACGCTAGCTTCACCTACGCTAACGTGCAAGTTTGCTGATAGTTTATAAGCATGCAATTCACTCTTCTTTTTTTTTAATTACCCCATAGATAATTTCTCATCATTGATTTTATTTCTATTGTGCAAGGTGACGAACTGTTATCATCAAATTGAGGAGTCATTGCATTTTCCATAGAACATGTACATATTACGTGTACGCAGGCACTTGTGCGTGACCAAGCATGAACTCTTTTTGACTGATTATTTCTAGTCGTTCTTTTTATTTCTAATGTCTAATTTGTCAGCTATTATTAATGGAGAATTATTCATAGGATACTTTGTTTCCATGCATGGATTTTTTTGGGACGGTGGAGTCTTTTTTACTCCTTTTTATTCATGATGTGCAAGGTGGAGGTTATCATTAATAACTTACAAAATATTTATTTTTTACCCTTGTTTTAACAAGCCTGCTCGCAAACACAGAGGAAAGGAGAAGAAAAAAAACAAAAAAATCAATAAATCAGCCAGCATAAAATTCCCTGATTGTGGCTTAGCCTCTGCGAGAAAATTCTGTTTTTCCACTCGTAAGGCCCTGAATAAAAATGAATGTAACTGTGAAACCCATTTTATTTATTTATTTATTTTTATCTCAGCGGTGCTTTGCTTTTTGAGAGTTGCAGGTGCATTGGCAATAAAGAAATGATTGAGCCTGGAGGCCCACTTCCTAAAGCCCACCATACTTGCATCACCGGAAGGAAAGGAAAAAACACAAAAAAACCAAAACATGGCTGATTGCGGCCCCGGCTCAAGCAAGTGAAAAGACCTTGGGATGGAAATGCCTCGTGAAGACGGTGGGGAAATGTACAGGGCGAGTAGGTAAAACGGCAATAAAATTCTATTACCAAATCAAAGTGCACTCTTATGGAAATGCGTCTGGACTGGGCACCCCTCCAAAACAATACCGCCAAGTGCTCAAGTGCCACAATAAATTGAAGCAAAAGCGCCACTGTGATTTTTTTGTTCCCATTGTTGACCTTATAAACGCTTCCCAAAATAACCTTGCATGAACAAAACCACATCTTACAGACAACAGCGGCCGCTCTTCATCTTCGGCCGTCAAGGTCAAAGTGTTTTGCCGTCTTTAATCGGGTTTGCTGAGTCGGCACGCTTTAATGCGGTGTCACCCTGATTCACATTCGGCTGCCGGGAGCTGCCAAGGACAATTTAGCGACGAGTAGCGTGAAGTCATTGAGAGACGGTAGCCGCCCAGGACAAACGGCTCTAAAAGCTTCTCAAATGAGTGATCACTCGTGTCAATGTGTCGTCTTTGTCAGGAGAGGTAGTAGAGGGGGGGGGGGGGGGGGATGACGTGGAAGACCAACAGTGACGTGGCAGAACATGTCGAAATCTGATGACTGTGGCTGAGCACATACTCTACTTCCTCGTTATTATTGTTCTTAAAGTGGAAGTCAACCTTAAAAATTTTTTTGACAACAATACGTGGTATGTGACTTCACCAGTCTAAACATGACATTCTGATTAATATTACATTTTTGGAATATGAGCTATGAAGCAACATCCAGCCGTTTTTATCCAGCAGTGGGGCGGGCGGCCATTTTGCCACTTGCTGTCGACTGAAGATGACGTCAATGTTGCTCCGGTCTCAGGTAACAACCAATCATAGCTCAGCTTCAGAAAACACGCGAGGTCTGATTGGTTGTTGCCTGAGACCTGAGCAACTGCGATGCCATCTTCAGTCGACAGCAAGTGGCAAAATGGCCGCCCCCTGAGATGGATAAAAATGGCTGGATTTTGCTGCTTAACTCATATTCCACTAACACAATATTAAACAGAATACCACATTTAGAATATTGGGGCTGCGTGGAACATATTATGGTGCCCCCAAAAATTTTAGGGTTGACTTCTCTATGTGGACACTGTATTTGATCAGAAAGTGGTTTTGGCGTATGGCGACTTTTGACATTTGTTTACTCACAAAGAAAACCAGGAATCTATTAGAGGTGAGGCACTGATTATTGCATGGTTGACTTTTTTGTCATGATATTAATAATAATTGCCATTTTTTTCTAGGAATTGACCACATTCTACTGTCACGTGTGTAACATTTATTGAGATTTATTTATTATTATTTTTTTATATTCATTATTAATATAGTAAGTTTGAGGATGTTTGTTGCGTCTTAGGTTAGCTCAGTCAACGTATATATCAGCAATTAAGTCACGTGTGTTTGTCAGTCACACACGTAACACAGCACATTTGCTTCAGTCGAGAGCTAAACTAAGAAACAATAAATATCCTAAAATTTAAGGTCTCAATTCTCAAAAATATTGCCAAAAGAATTGAAGCCCGGAAGAACCACAGAACTGTTGGGAGAATGTCCAACACGTGACGGGTGAATCGCCCCATTCGGACACGCAAACTTGTCGCTAACGCTAGCTCACGGCGTGCTAGTTTCTGCTAAGTGGCATCACGCAAACACACATAATCGCACACACAAACTGTAAGCCGTACCTTGACAGCCACCAGCATCTTGTCCTTGGTGGGACTCAGGTTGTAACACTCGGCCAGGAAGACTTTCCCGAAGGCTCCCTCGCCGAGTTCCCGCTTCAGGATGATGTCTCTGCGCTTAATATGCTGCACCACTAACATGTCGGGATAGAGGGGAGAACACACAGAGTGACCTTTTTGCGCAGGGAAACTGCATCGCTACATCACACTCGATGCAACACACACTGTCACAAAAAGATGTTTGGAATCAAAACCAACGAGCAAAAAGGCCAGAAATAATGAGAAGCAGCAGAGAGAGTAAACAGAATGCAACCGGGAAGCAGCTGTATTTTAATTGCATGTTGCAGGTGAGTTGATTGGACCACGAGAGTTAAATGCTAACTTAACAAGGAAATATCTAAACACACAACTTTGAGATTCAGCTCCTATACCTCATATCTCAAATTCTTTTTTTTTTTTTTTTTCCCTTCTATTTTCTTTTTTTTTTCCTTCTTCTTTTTCTTCATATCTCAAATTCTAATTGATGCAACACCCCCATCAACTGGAATTTTTGTGTAAGTACAGCTATGTAGAAGTTTGAATCTCACAGCTGAGCTGGGCAAGACCCTCTTCCTAGCCTACCCGTTGAAATGTGTATTTTATTTGACGAATATATTCGTCAGTGGCACTAAACGTTTGGCAAACATAAACAACCGTTAAATGATTACATTAAATGTCGTTTGGTTATTCCTGCACTTTCTTATGCTGTCTATTTTCAAATTTGAGAATGCCCACTGGCATGTAGTCCTTTTAAAAAGCTCACATGTCCAACACACGATGAGTATAAACGATGTTGTCAAACTGCGGAAGACTCTCTTTAATCCTGCTTCGACTGCCCGACAATTGGAATGTGGAAATAAAGCAGCCGGGGCAGCAAATCTCTTCTTCTCCCATTTATTGGCGGCATTGGAACGCCACAAGGGGACATTTTATAATGAGAGCCAGAGTGTAGAAATTAGTTCTTTGTGAAAAAAGGCTGCAGAGAACAGAAGGAGTGAGACAACTGTGTTAGGATTCGTTAAAAATAGTATTACACAGTAAAGTTTTCTGAATCGGACTCAAATTGTCTTTAATGTTTACAAAGACATAGGAGGTTAATTGAAGATTATAGTCTCGATGTTAAAAAATACATTTAGTTCACGGAAGACACCGTTTTCTTTATAAGCCAAGTGCGCATCTCGACGGCACAGTGCATTATGGGTAGCGGCGTGGTGCATTGTGGGTAGGCTAAACTACCATACGGTCATTGAAAATGAATTGAATCTAATGGAATGGGCTCCGATTTGTAACATTTCAACCGCTGAAAAGTTGCTGCTTTTTATTTAATGTATTTTAAACATGCATGGCATGTGGTTTACTGAAATCGGGGGGGGTTGACTTAAAAGTTTTAAGGTGTTCAGTTACGCAAAGACGCTCTAATCTCCGCCATTCAAATGACGGCTAGTTTGGTAGCCTCGCTTTTTTTTTCACGCATGCGCAAACGTAATGCGCACTTTGCTTATCGAAACACGTTTGTCAGGTTCATTGAAGAATATAATGTCCTTACACAATCACATGCATTAGGTTATTAAACCCCAAAACTCTAAATACATTTTAAAATACTTTGTTCTTCACTCCCCAAAACGCATTTATACGTTTTTTAAAAAAGGTTTTGATACAGCTTCTGACATGAAGAGGTCGCTTAAAGCAATGGTAGTTATAACAAAAAAGGCCGCAGAGTATAAGAGAACAGCCAGGGTCAAGCTCTTTTTCACAGTGTTTTCAACATGTTTGTGAATAATGATGAAACTTAGCTATATTCTCATGCTAATTGCTGCAAAATGGAAACAGCTACAATTATACTTTTTTTCCTGGTGAAAGAAGAGACTCTAATCTTTCTTTTGGTAGCCGTGGTACGTTTTATAGCAATAGAACAGAATATTCAGTGTATCTTGCAAAATCAGTCAAACACCAGTAAAACAGTCAGGAGCGAAGGGGGTTGCTTCAGTGAAAATAGCTGGGAGTGAATAAGTTATTAAGATTATATTGTCTAAAAATGTTTCGATTATATTGACTTTGATGTTTACTAAAAATGTACAATGTTAGCAAAAGAAAAAAGAAAAGCATACGTTAGAGTCAGAGACTCAAAATGAAGCTCACGAAAAGTGACCAAGCTACAAGAACATGTATGTATGATGTTAAGAAATATCGGTATGCATGCAAAATTCATTATAGACAATCAAAATCAAAAACATGCCTGCTCGGTTGCTCTCGTCTACCGTGTTTAATAAGAACATTTGGTTGCGCAGAATTTTAGTTTTTAATCAACTCAAGTCTGTTCAGTTCAGTGATGCTAAAAAAGAAACATTTACGTTAAGTTATAGGTCAGCAAAATAGCCAAATTGTAGCCGACATAAAGCGAGAGATAACCATGTTTGGAAAAGTCAAAGGAAATGATGGATGGTCGAGTTGTTGACCTTGTTAACGGTTGTTTAGACGGCTTGCCAGCTGTTAAATGTCACCAATTTTGATCCTGCTGACTAGTTTTATTATACACGAGGAAAGAAATATCCCAGAGGAATACTTTTAATCACATTCCTCACATAGTGGATTTCTGAGTCAACTTCCACAATCTCTGCTTTCTCCTCCATCTGTGCTTTGTGTTTGTGCCCGCTGACGCACACTTCATGACTCACTCGTGCCGCTCATCGAAAACCATACCAGCGACTGTTTAGCGAGAGACGGATGTGCCCGTCCACGTTTGTCACTCGTCTCGATCCACATTTGTTTGTATATGTGAGTTTTTACACTCGGCCCGCAAAGAGAATTCAGTGCTTCTCACTAAAATACATGTTGGGAGAATAACATGTAGTACATACAAATATCAAGAATTATCATTAACATTTACTCCGTCATATACATTCGTTTCATTGACAACCTAAATTGTCTTTAAAAAGCATCCGTTATGTTCACTGAAGCCTCAATAGTCTGATGCTCACAAATCATATTAAGTGAAACATTGTCTTTCATATTTACAAAAATGTGATTTGGGTATGTTAAAGACAAACCATAGATTAAGCATTGCAAAAATGTACAATTGTGCAAATTATTATTATTATTTTTTTTTACCAATTGTCACCTTCTTAAAATAATTGCTAATCATTTTTCTTTTGCAATAATTATTATTTTTTGCCTAAATCATTTCCATTTTTTGGTGTTTGCTGAAAAATCTGAAAACATGACTTAGGCGATTTTTTTAAGGCGTCGATATGTAAACTTATGAGCACAACTGTATGTTAAATTCATTGTAAACTCTAAGGTTAGTCAATTGCCATTATTGTTTTTGTTTTTTTAACTTTCACTGTAGAAACTGTATTGGATGAGAGACCAAAACCAATATATTGGGTTCTCAAAATAGTCTTTGATGTTGACAAAGGCATATATGCACCTTTTGAATCCATAAAGACTTGAAAAACACAAGCATTAGGCTAGCCAAAGACTCTAAATAGTCTTAGATCAGGGATGGGCAATTCTGAGTGGCCAAAAAAGATATTTATATTTGTTGTTTCCCAAACCCATCATTAGCATTAATGGAAAAAAATGAGGCGCAAGACAAACACAAGTTAAGCAAGTCAAAGACAAAATGGCCTTTGAAGTTTACAAAAATACTTATAATGAGCTGAATTGTCTTTGAATGGTTACAAAAAACACAGTTTTGTCAAACATTTACAAAAACATATTTATTAGGATATTACTCTTAATTGTCTATGGTGTTCATAAAAACAAGTACTTTACATCATGTTGACTGAACTCTAAACTGCCTTCGATGTTTACCAAAAAGTAGATTAGTTATTCATTCATTTATTGTCTAAAGAGTCTAAATTGTGTTTGACGTTGAAAAACTCACTCAACTTTATTTCTAGAGCAATTTAACAGCAGCTGTGACAAAGTGAGTGCTGTACATAAATCATATAACACCGTAAATAAATAGTATCTTAGTTAAAGACTCTTCTGTAAGTCGTCTGTGACTTACAAAAAAAAAAGAAGTAAACATCCCAAACGAAATCACGTCGCACCTTTGCACTCGTATCGGAGGACTGCTGTGTAAAAATCCACTTCCACTGTGAATCTTCCCGACACGTTTGGCTCGGGAAGCGAATGTGTCGGCGGGCTCGGGGATGAGAATTATTCATGATTATCGAGCGTGGTAACTAGCGAGTCGCTCGTGTTTGAGCAGCTAAATGGGCTCTCCGTCAAGAAGTGGAACGCTAGTGTCACTTTTGCTTCCTTGCGGCGCAGCCATTTTGGCCACTGGATCTGGCACCCGTTCAAAGACATTTGCAACGGCATCCCGAGCCGAGCAGAGCCGAGCCGAGCGGTCGTACTGAGGACTTTCCGCGTTATTGCATCAAACATGCATTTAATAGTCATTTCCCTCCTCATGGTGACAAAAACGCTATGTTTCAAATAATCACTTGATTGAGCCAATCACGTGCCGGCTGCAGGATTAAAATATTGAAATGCGCTTTTGTGACTGTCACATTGTCTTCTGGGCACACAGTGGGATCACCCTGATAAATGAAGCCCCGCAACAATAGCCATGTGGGAGGATTGCGGAGAGATTAGACGATTGTCCGATGCTGGCCCGCTTTAGTTTATAGTGTAAGCAGACGAGGCGAAGAAGAGAAGACGTGTAATTGTTATGTACCGAGGCAGCAGCACAGTGAGGGAACGGTTTCATTCGCACTGTTGCTTCACAGCAAAAAAGGTTCTGGGTTCGCCCGTTGGTTCCAAACAAGGGGTCTTCAAACTTATGTGAGAGACGTTGGAGACAGTTGTGGGTGTGTCTGGGTTGCCGGCATCTATGGAGGAAACGAAACTGCCAAAATTAAAAATAAATAAATAAATAAATGAACAAAACAAACTGAATGTTACATATTCCATTTGTGCTGGTCAACTCCCGCCTTTTATTTCCCATTTGTCAATTTTCCACGCCGCTTTCATCCATTTTGGCCGCTAAGTGTCCGCTCGTCCGGGCAGCTGTAGCATACGTTAACCTTCACTTTCCTCTTCTGGCAAACTGGCACGCTGTAAAGTGGCAAGCAGATTAAATCTCTATCCCACCCTCCGCCATCGCTGCACATGAATTCATTTGTCCCAGCTTGACCCGATGGGCCTTGATGCCGGGGGAACGTTTTTTCCTCGCAGGAGATTTACTCGGTCGGGTCAGGTTGCAAGAGCTTTTGTTGTGTACCTGCGACGGTGCGTGTCTTTGTTATGCAGCCACCCATCCTATTTCCCAAGACTGTCATGTTTTGTAGTCACATAAAGTTTTCTCCCGCCTGTCAATCACAAGCTGAACGTTTTCATGTGGAAAAGTCAGACTGAGCAAACTGTAACACTTTCATAACCGTTTTATAACCGAGGACATCAACACATAAAACGTACGTTAGGTCAGTCAAAGACTTCAACGGTCTCAAACGTTAATAAAAAACAACAACCTTTAGTTAAGTTCATTGAAGATTCTCAATTGTCTCTGATGTTTATAAAAATGTACGCTGGGTTGATTAAAGACTCTTTGTCTTTCACATTTATGTACAACACTAAATTAGGTTAGGTAGTCAAAGATCCCAAATTTACAAAACATACAGTAATAGGTATGTTTAATGTTTACGGAAACACACGCTACAAATTCATTTTCGACACCTCATTCTCCTTGAGGCTAATACGACTCACAATTGATTTTTTTTTCCAAAAACACCTATGTTACGTTCACCAAATAATAAGTTATCTTCTTTGCTTACAAAAAAATATATATACATTTTATTACTCTAAATTGACGTAACAACATGTTTGGTTCATGAGAATTAATTGTTTTGTTTACTATGGCAAGTTCATTGTCAAAATTCGCGTTTCCCTTTTTAAGATACGCTTCAAAAATCCACCTCCTCTAAGTGTAAAACGGTATTTATTTATTTTTGCGAATTTTGGGTCCTTTTTCGAATTTCTAGCGTTTCCATTCAGTTTTATTTTGGCATTTCTTGAAAACTCAAATAAAAATGGGTGGATGGAAACCCAACTTATGTTACGTTCAAGAAAGTTATTTTCTATGCTTACAAAAAAAGTACATTCGATTACGCTAAGTTGTCATTGATGCTTCTAACATCACGATTGCAATATGATCGTATTTGTTGGACTTGTTGGAGATGTTTGGTTCATGGGAGATTGAATTGTTTTTTTTGTGGCGAGCTCTGATGGGACACGCCGAAAGTCACGACACAAACAACTCAGGTATGCTAACGTTCAATGAATACTCAAAATTGTCTTTGAATCAAATACTGTATTGTCTTTGATGAAGAAAAAAAACAAACATGTTTGGTAGCGCTACATAGCCTTTAGATGGTTATAAAATGCATACTTTAGATTACTTTAAATGATCTTATCATTCTTACATCGTTCACAATATAAATTGTTACTGCGGGTACGGGAACTACGGAGCGAGCTTGTCTTAGCGGTGTCGCTAATAACCCCGCGAGGACGCAACAATGCTAAGCTAAACTAACTCACGCTCCTCCTCCTCCTCTTCTGAAGCCATTGTTCATATCAGGCCGGCGGGACGTAACAAATCCGTAATTAAAAAAGCAATCCAGGCGATTAAACAAAGCCACTTGCTGTGAGACAGCGGATCCCAGCGAGATAGCAATCTGTCATTAGGCTAAAGAATTGTCCTTTGCCTTTCTGCCTTTATCTCACTAATGCGGCCGACGGAATTGGCCTTTTTTGCCTAACGCCCGGCGGATTAAAAATAAAACAGAAAAAAAGCTCTCAACGAAACATCCTAATCAGTCGCATCTCCACTGTTTACTCCCCTTCTCTTGCGCAACCAATCCAATTGTCACTTTTTTTTTCTTTTTTCTTTTTTTTTACAACTTTGTCCCACTTGAGTGGCTTTCGTGATTCCATGCGTTCAACTGGAGTTCGAGGACAATCTGATGGCGCTGGCGTCATTTATTTTGGTTTAGCATGACAGACAGCTATTTTTGGGAGTCAGCCAAGATGTAGAAAAGGCATCGCACACATGCCTGCCGATCGTGGCTAATTAGCATTCAGAGTGGAACGACAATATCAATCTCTAAAAGACAGTATGGATATACAAACATCAAATATCAACGTGACAGCTGTCAAGCACCCAAGTACTTTGTGACTATTTTGATCTTTCACTTTGATGTTGAAGTGATCAGCTAATAGGATATTTACATTGATTCCTTGCTAATGTGGTATGGATAGAGGCAGTTTGTAATTGCGTATATACACCAAAAGGTCATTTAAAAAAAAAAAAACAGAGACAAGGAAAAGGCTATGCATTAAACCTTCTCTAAACGTTCACCAACAGTTTTAAATAGTTTTCTTGTTACAAGGAAATTTTGAACAAAAGCACGGGGAGGACACGCAAACTCCAGATATATCGGAAAATAATAGACAATAGATTCCTGCATGGTAGCATAAAGCTTAAACGCAGGGGGCGTTTAAGCTTTAAGCTTGACGCATCCGCGAGGTCCACACGGCTCCACGTGGCAAAATTACACAATTTCAACAATAACAAAATTTTCACAATTTGTAAATACAGGGAAATTTACATTCCCATTTACTGTCCGATGCTTTGTTTTCATTTGCTTTGTAACGTGTCGCCTTTTTAGACAGTTTTCAAAAATGCTTCTCTATTGTGGTGCTGTATTGCAAATATGCTGTAGGCACTCTTCACTGCCCCCTACAGTCTGAGAGAATAGCAGCTAACAGTGAGTGCAAACGCGCATAATATGAATGCTACAAAAGTTGTGTAAGCCTTATTCCGCACGTGTCACTTGCGCGTGGACATCATCAACATCAACCAAGCTATCAGTGATACTTGACTCATTTAGACAGTCGGTAACAAAAAGTTAATGAATATGATAACTTCATTATTTTTCATGTACAATGAATAGCTTTAAAAACACATTTTGCCACTTGCTGTTGACTGAAAATGACATCACAAATGTTCAGGAAACAGGTAACAACCAATCACGGTCCTCCTGTTTTCTAGGTTTGGTCATGTGATAACAAACTGAGCCATGATTGGTCGTTACCCGTTTCCTGGGCACGTGTGATGTCATCTTCAGTCGACAGCAAGTGGCAAAATGCGTTTTCAAAGTTATCACAATAATTAGAGACAACAAAATGATCTTTTTACTACTGAAAATTACTCAATGAATCAAGTATCAACTTTTGCCAGCATAGCAAAGGAACTCTGGGAAGTCGTGTTTGCAGCAAACAGAAAAAAATTGCCGCCACCTTGAGGTGGTCATTCTGAATCCAAAGTATTCAGCTCCCAAGTTCGACTGCAATCAGATCACGTTTGTGAAAACGGGGATGCCCACATTCTCCTTGGACTCGTCTTGTTCTAAGGTGATATTTAACAACACTAAAATATAAACACACTAGGCTGGGCCTCATGAATAAACAATTTCTGGGGGGAAAAAAACAACAACAAAAACACGAGTGTCGGCAATGTTGAAGGCAGGCCGCTTTCTATCCAACCACATCGTTTTCTGGTTGAGATGGCGGACTGGACTTGACCATCACATTACTGATGGACATGCTGCTGTGATACAGCAATGTGTGTGTGTGTGTGTGTGTGTGTGTGTGTGTGTGTGTGTGTGTGTGTGTGTGCGTGCGTGGGGGGGGGGGGGGTGAAACTGGCAGCAGCATATTCCCTTGAATGCGAGGCTTTCAACTAAATGAATGAATACATTACAGATCGGTGGCCAGCCATCAATAATGCAGTTCGGCCCAGTAAAGCTCCTTGCTGGACAATAGTGGGGGACCCCAGAGACCATCACCAACACTACCCCCCCCTCCCCACCGGAACCAGTCACAGCCATGCAGAGACGAGGCAGGAAAACAGTGGCCGGGAGCTGCACTCGCAGTCCGCCCACATCCGCACTCTCATTCACAGGTTGACACAGCCTGGCAAACACTTACACACAAACACACACACACGCGCGCACGCACGCACGCACGCACGCACACACGCGCGTAAGCAAACACACACACTGATAAGCACATGCATTTCCTTTCCCAGGGCGAGCGCATTCATATTCAGCGCAGGCAGAAACAGTCGGGAGCCATTTTGTTTTCCCGGCCAATGACTGGAAACGCGGAGGCCATTACGACCTTGTGATGAGTCCTGGGCTTTTAATAGGATGCACTTTCACACACAACAAAAATGATTTTTTTTCAAGAAAAAAAAGGTCATAAGGTTACGAGAATGTAGACATATTTTTATTAAGTATGAGAGAAAAATGGAATCTCACGAGAGTATGTTTAAAAAAAAATAATATTTTTTTAAAATTAAATTTAAAGATTAAATAATTTGTTTATAAGCTGAAGGAATATGATGTATTTTTTTTTTTAGAAAAAAAAATCACAACATAAGTAATTTTACAAGTTGTATCTTTTGATAAAAAAGTTTCAAGAAAAAAGTAATGACCTTACAAGAAAATTGTTTTTTTTCCTCCGGAAAGAAGATATCATTTCACAAGAATAACCTCATAATTTTTCCTTAATCTTTTTAATACTTTTGAGGAAAAAGTCATTATGAGAAAAAAGTCATACTGCAGGTTGAGTGTCCCGAGGGTAAGAAACACATTCGTATTCCGCACAGGCAGAAGCAGTCGGGAGCCAATTTGTTTTCCTAGCCAAGGACTGGAAAAGCGGTGACCATTATGACCTTGTGATGAGTGTGGGATTCATATTATGATGCACTCAGAGGGGCAAACAGGTATACATTGGTCATCCACTGTATCACAGTTCATCATCAGCATACCAGCTATATTGCAGATTTTATTACGGTAATTTGTTATGGGTTTTTATAAAGGATACTTTTCTTATCTTCGCGGTTTTCAGTTGCTTATTGAAGGCCAGAAGAATAGTAAAACAAAGTAGCTTGTGTCAACCACAGCTTACACCCAGACACTCACGCAAACGTGCCGATGAAAAAAGTTATATTTGAGTAGTATTTATTTTTTTCTATTGTTGAAAAGTCATTAAAAAATGGCATATTTTCAAGAAAAAGAAAAGATAAATGTTTTCCAAGACTTTACCAAAGTGCCATGTATCTTCTGACGTCGCCGATCACGTTGCGCCATCGTTCCCTCTCTTCTGTCAATTGTATCAACTCGTTTATTGTCTGCACTCCCTTCATATCCACTCACTTTTTGAGATAATAAGTTGTATATTTTTAGTCGAGCTGTCAAACGATTTTTAATCAGATTAATCCCATTTTAGAATTTTAATTAATCATGACTAATTGCTTAATTAAAAAAGCTTTCTTATCAAAAAAAATTTGCCCGCCAAATTTGAAGAGCACCTGTTATGTGTTAATTGTTTTTGATAGTTAATGTTATGAGGACGTCTTCAACATTTTTTGCTCCCCTGCACAAACTCATCCTCCTCTTTTTCTAGTCAGTTAATTACTTGCATAATTTAAAATGGGAAAAAATGACCCCAATATTTTGACATGAACAAATATTTTGAATATCATACACAAACATTGATACAAATGCTTTACTTGAATGCATGTCATTTTGTTCATTGCTCAAACACAACCTGTGCTACGTAACCATGCAAGGATCATCTGCGGTCAAATTTAATACAGTGATTAATCTGCGTTAATACATGATTAATGTGATCATTTTTCAGCACAAATTTTTAGATGAGAGGGGGTCTAATTAGCATTTTATGGGGGGGAAAACGGTCGTATTTGTTGGATATGAAAGGCTTTGTTCAAAATATATCAAACAAAAATATTGCAAAAAAATTCCGCTAACGTGTATCGGCAGGTGCTGAACCACAAGGATGCTCGGGTCCACTGTATTTTTTGTCAGAAAAGTTTTTTCAAGCACAAATAAACCTGTAATGTTACAAGAACAAAATTCTACTTTCCAAGATAAATAGTTGTGAATTTGACAAAAACATTGTGATCTTTGGACAGTTTTGTTTTTTTCATACGAAAAGCTCCATTTTATTCAAGAAAGAATTGCAGGGTGAGTATGATATAAGCAAGACTTTCATATTCAGAGCAGGCAGAAACAGTGGGGAGACATTTTGTTCTCCCAACCACTGGCGGAAAAAGCAGTGGCCACTCTGACCTTGTGATGGCTTTAGAATTCACAGCATCTCTTTTCCAGAGTTCTGCTGACCATCCAAATGTACCTCGCATCCTGCGAGCGACTTCCGCGTGCAGGTGGAAGTTTCATTGGAGTGTCATTTATTCATTAGCTGGCAATCAGACGCTGCGTGCGCGGCATGAGATGTCATAAATCAGCCGACGGCCGGCCATTAACAATTCATGCCATTCATAATACATAAGAGCCCTCATTTATTTATCACCTCTAAATGGGATTTCCTTCCCTTGCCTCCGTCCCCATTGGAGAACATGCGTCGCCGCCTGACCGATGGCCATTTTGGGAGCCAGCCAGGAATACAGACAGTAGACAACGCACTTGTGCTTTGCTCGTCTGCTTTCTAGCGAGGGTCTCGACGCGATGCTGGCTAATTAGGCCTTAAAGTGATCTTGTGGCTGCCACATTTGCATCTGAGTTGATTCTGTATGAAGAACGCTGCCAGATGCTCGCGCCGCATGGCTCTGCACAATAGATGACAGCACATTACGGCGAAGGCCTCAGGGGACTCAGCGTGGCTCGTTGTAAAGATAAACAGCAAATTACAGCAGAGGTGCACCTTGGGACTTGACTGTAGTCCATATCGGTACATGGATATTTAGAAAACAACTGTAAGGTCAAAAAGTACCAAAGCATAGTTTGGCCACCCTGAAAATGCTACAACAAAAATAAGGTAATATATAAGGTGCATCTTAAGGATGTGCATTGAGGATCGATTGGAACCGGGACTAACATTCCGGTTCTCTTGGAATCGCTCATATTTCAAAATGTCTGTCGCACTATAAGGCGCATCGGATTATAATGCGCACCTTCAACAAATGGCCTATTTAAAAATGTTTGCCATATATAAGGCGCACCGCATTATAAAGCGCATAGAATAGAAGGATACTGTAGTGGCTGGGGTTGCGATAATATCCACTAGATGATGCTTACTTAACAAATATTGATCCACATATAAGACGCATCGGATTATAAGGTGCACATTTGAGAAAATTAAAGGCTTTTAGGTGCGCCTTATAGCGTGGAAAATATGGTTTGTTTGTTTTTAAAGAAGGAACTACATATTTAGATTTTTTTTATTTTATTCCCGTAACAGAAATAACGTACTAATATAATCTAATCTTAAATTCTAATGTTATTGTAAAAAACGAAAAAAATAAATAAAACAATTTAATGATACATTTTTCACAGAACATTTTAGTGTTTATTTTTGGCTGGTTTTGCTTTGTCTGTGGCCTTTTCGGTGACACCTAATTAAAAAAAGGACCATCTGATGACACCATATATCGCATGAGAATTCAATTCAGCAAGCATCAAAAGATTCGAGTACCTTCAAAAGAGAAACAAACTGTATTATTGTTGTGTACTCACGGGTGGCAGGCTTGTTGCAGTTGTGTCCGTGTCGGAAATACTGCGGGTTCTCCACCACGGGGATGCGAGTCATCCCGATGACGACGGCGTCCGGTCCCGCATCCAGCGTGCACGGCGTTATAATCCCGTGGTTGACGTGGTGAAGAGGGCTGGCCGAGTCTTCCTCGCCACTGATCACAGCCACCGGACCTAAAACCAGATGGGAGTTTTTCATCATCGAGGTCGCTAAAATATGTGAGCGCATTTTGGATTTTTATTTTAAGATGTTGATTCACAAGTCAAGCTTATAAGTAGAAAGGTGATTTGAAGATGTAAAATGCATTTTTTTTTTAAGAAAATGTGGCAAATAACATGAAAATGTATCATGAAAAAGCAGGCAAAATGTCACTCTCAAGAAAAAGCCTTTTTTTTTTTTGTAAGTTGCAAGTTACATATATTTTTGCTAGTGATTAAAAAAGTTGTAATCTTAACAGGTAATTTAAAAAATTTAAAATAGAGATGCATATTTTGGGGAGAAGTGTCAATGTTACAAGAATACAGGATTGTATTTCTGAAAAATAAGATATGTTGGAGAAAAAGTCTTAATTTTTTGAAAAAAAAAAATGTTAATTTAAAAAATGTTGGTGGGGGCATTATGTCGTCAAATGTGACATAATTTTGATTTAAAAAAACACTATATTTTGCAGGAAAAGTGGAAAATTTTCAGTTTAAGCATATTTAAAAAAAGAAAAAAAGAAGCAGCATTCTTTTGAGAATGTATTGAATTTTGGGTGAAAAAAGTTAAATTTGAGCAACAATCTTATTGGTTATCTTATTGGTTAACCTATCTTGAGTTAGTTTAAAAAAAAAAGTGGTATAAAAATTGAAAAAATATACATTTCCACTATAAATATATGTTTGTTGACTTCTTTGACATGTTGAAAACGGCACACATACAGGAAGTCAACAGCAGTGGAGAGATGACAGCCTTTCTGCTTACCCACAATGCCGAGTGCCTTCATCACAAGAAAGCAAATAGCTAATCAAGAGCAAGCGACATCCAATAATAGAGCTCAGCCTGAGAATGGGGAGCGGAGGTGGGATGTAACGCCAAAGCCGCAATTTATTCAGGACAGCTGCGCCGCCGTTGCTGTCGTTGGCGCTTTCGTACCGGAGCACTCACTTTATTAGGGACGTGAGCGAAGCATCAGCATGGACAAATTGCCAGGCACAGTCGGGAGACACGTTGCTGGAATTGTGTGTGTGTGTGTGTGTGTGTGTGTGTGTGTGTGTGTGTGTGTGTGTGTGTGTGTGCGCGCTTTGCCATTCTCTCAAAATAAATCATCTTAGAGCAGCAAACTTGTTTTTTTCCCAAAACACTCCTGAGTTTTCATTTTATGATACAAAAAAAAAAAAAAGGCAAATTGAACTTGTGGTGCTGATTTACAAGAGTTTTAATTGTTGCTATGCTCCGCCCACACACGATGAAAACTCAAATCATAGTTAGTGTCAATCTGACTAAATCTCAAAGGCAAGTTTGTTCCTAGAAATGGGCATCATCACCATAAAATAGCGGCTTCAATCCAACATGGCAGACTTCCTGTGTCTTTGCTTTTATGGCTTCTTAAGCCTTTTTTTTGTGGGCCAACCCAAATTTCATGTTGCTAAATCAAGCCTGCATTTGAGGCTAGATTTTGTTTTTGCTTAACCTTGCGGAAATTAATTATAAAGGTTTTGTGTTTGGGGGTACTTGCTAGCTATCGACAGTATCTTCGCTAACTACCAACCAACCAACCACTAATATGAAATATTGACCACTAATTGACCTACTTACATCAACCTTGATCTAGCTACCTGACCCGTGTACACTTTCATATCTTCAGTCTACCTAACAAACCCAAGCTATCTATTTACCGTATTTCTTCATGTTGCCTCGTAAACTTCATTTATATACACTTTTCCACCTTACCAGGCCCTCAAAGCGCTTTACATTTGACTACTCATTCACCTACTGATGACGCAGCATCAGAAGCAACTGGGGGGGGGGTTCAGTATCTTGCTCAAAGATACTTCAACGTGGTCACAGTGGCATGGGATCGAACCCACAACCTCCGGGTTGCGAGACATCCACTCTAACGCTGAACCACACCGCCCTCATAGTATTAGAGTAGTACCTACCAACCAACATATCGAGCAACCTACTTACCTACCTACCTTTGTAATGCCATTTACTTTGTATTTGTCTTTGACTTGGCTTGTATTTGTATTAAGAGAAGATGGGCCCCAACCTCTTTTTATTTTTGCTCAGTGGTGTCTCTGAGAGAAGCAGGAACAAAAGGACGGGTATTTTTGAGTTTTCCTTCTCCTCCGGGATGCCCAGAACTTCGACTGAGCGGGCGCTCATTGGAAAGCACACAAAAAGACAAAAATGCAGAGCACACAACAAACAACCATGACTTCAAAGGTCTCACATGCACAAAACTATGAAGGAAGTCCACATCATTGCGATGGCTAAAAACAGAAGGGGGAAAAAAAAGGACAAAAAATGGTACCTGCGACAAATGTGCCTCTTTAATAGGGCACATGAAATGGAATGAAAAACCATCTGATCAGACTCCGAGGCAGATCGATGATGGCTGTGTTCCAAAAGCGCACGCTCACAATCACACACATGCACACACACGTTGGTTTTCTGCCAAGTTTAAAGGGAAAATTGGACCGCTCGGATTTGAGAGCAATGTAAAAACGAAATTTTCTTAGATGAGTGATGGAAAAAGCCAGACCGGCTAATATGTATATGCAGCAACTCCAATGTACTACAAACCTACGCTAAGGCCCAGATGATAACAAAAGGCCCAGGTACAGGTGCGCAATTCCAATTATGGATCTCGAAAATAAATTAGCTGAAATTATTTTTTATTTTTGTTCATATTTATTTTTATTTTTAGAGAAAATATTCTTTAAATAGATTTGTGATTAAAATAAAAAATATATAATCAAATATTCAAAAATGATGGCGTCCAAATTTTTAAGTTGTCAGTAAAAGATTAGAGATGAAAAGTAGATGAAAAAGTTTTTTTTAATTACATAAAAATGTACAATAGTGACCATAAAATGTCCAAAAGGGAAAAGCAGAAAATTACCATAAAATGTCCATGAAATTGCAAAAAAAACAACCAAAAATGTAGAGGAATTAATAAAAAAAGGCAGGAAAGAAAACATTAAAAAAATAAATAAAAGAAATCCCAAAAATGACCATAAAATTTACACAAAATTGTCAAACAAGTCAGATAATTCATGAAAAAAAGGGAAAAGGAAAGCATTTTAAAAGAAAGTATACAATGTCCAAAAGCAAAAGAAGAAATTTCTAAAAGTACCATAAAATGTCCATAAAATTCCCCCAAATTGTCAGAAAATTGATAGCAACACAGGCAGAAAAAAAAAGTCTAAAACTAGCCATAAATTGACCATAAGAAAATGGCCATATGTGCATAAAATTGCCCAAAATATCAGAAATTTGTTAGAAAGGCAGAAAAGTCTATTAAAAATGTATGAAAAACAAAGTATGAAAAATTTCCCCCTCCCCAAAAAAAGGGAAGAGTAAAGGTAGAAGAAGAAAATGAATGTCTATTGCTGCTCTCCTATTTTTGTGTTGTGGTGCAGCTGTAATGAACACTAACACACAGTTTCCTTCATCAAAATCTTCATATGTTTTGCGGCTCCAAACACATTTTTGCTCATCTATTTGGACCCTTGTGTAGAATATTGTAAAAAGGGGGGTGGGGGGTGAAAATGACAATTATTTTATGCCTTTCTTGTACATTAAGTTAACCCCCACCCCCACCCCCGCCACACATTTTGACTACTACCTCACATCTGTATCACAATTCCTAACAAAGCAAATATCTGCTAATGTGGAATCCGATGGTGGCAAAGGGCCAGATTGCTGCGTGATGTTTAAAGATGAGCTCCCGGCCCGGCTTGCTAATACATTTCCCCGCGCAGCGTCCTGCCATTTGTCTTAGAGAATGATGCCACTCTGGCAAAGATCCCTCACCGACTCCTCGGCAGACGGCAGACTCAGGGCGGCATTTGTCAATGTTCCCTCGCCCGTAATGTGCGACGGCGGCGATCGCGGCCAACGGCGTTTTCTCCAAAGTGTTTTATGTTTATGTAAGGCGCCCGCCTCAGGTGCATTAGCTAATTCGCTCAGATCGATTGATCAGGCGTGACATCGGCATCATCTTTTTTTTTTTTTTTTTGCTCCAAGATGCCGGTGTAATTTACTACCGACACCCCACGCCCAGATTCCAAATCGTCTCTTTCATTACTCCGCTGTCTGCGCATCGCTCAGATGGATCGAAGAGCTTTAAGGCAACATTGTGCTGCAACTCGGCCACTCCCCCCCAAAAAACTTTGTGTGTTTTTGCCAGTGGGTAGCATCATGGATCCTCACAAACACATTAGGCAACAAGTCCCCTGCGCCACCTTCTGGATAGGAGGGTAATAACAGCAGCTCGAATTGAGTCAAAAGAGAATGTAACAGAATGTAACAGAAAGTGCTGACCTCAAACAGACGGCTCGTTATTTCTGTAACTTGTGAAATGTTCCGGTTAGGCGAACCCTGAACCCGAACTGTAAAGCCCGTATTCCACTGAAGGAGCGAACTTTCATCACAAGTGTTTGCAATGTTGATTTCTCATCAGGGTTTGTTCAAAGTCGTAAATGTTCACTAAACCTTGTCCAGACATTCTCCCCAACGGTTTTGATTTATTTGTATTTTTATCTACGCTAACCGTTACCTTAACTGCAAAACGTAACCTTTTTTTTTTTTACGAATTTGCAGGAGCTGGTTTGAGGGAAAAAAACTAAACAAAAAAACGCCTTATAAAAGGATGTTCACAAACCTAATAAGTAACACTTATGAGTTGGTTACAACTTCGCCTTACTGCCCTAATTTTGCAAAACTATTCAGGCTCTTTATTTGACATTTGGAAACTCACGAAGGGAACAATTAATTCCGCCTCTCATTCCACTGCATTATTGATTGGTACTAAGAATAAAAGAACACATGAATAGAAAATTCTAATCTAAGATACTTAAGCAATCCATTGTAAAACTGAAAAGTTGTCCCTCGACAAATCGATGAATTGCAGCGTGTCTATGTCTGGTAAATTCTTCGCTTGAGTAAATAAATGCAAAAGTTATATATATATTTTTTTAGAACATTTTTGAACATGTCAGAGAATTTTGCACTCAGCCTTGTGACAAAATCCTGATTAAAGCTGTCTGCATTTGACATCTATGGGTTAAAAAATAAACAGTCGGCTTGTCTGGCCTTGGCAGAGGTCCACTGGGTGACATTTAGTTAAATATGAACAGTCAGAATGACCCCATAGAAAGTTTGAAAGAAAAATCCAATAAGAAGTGAACAAGTATGTATACTTAATGTGGCGCAACTGACATTTTTCCTTTTTACTGCACTCTTTAGGTTTTTCTCCCCCCTTTTGTTTTATCACTCTCATTTTACTTGTGACTGATTTTTTATATTCCTTATATTAAAATGACAATATAGCTGCGCAGGCGTGTCTCCGCTTCTAAAGTGGACATTGAAGGTGATTCTCGGGACACAAAGAAAAATCCCTGTGGTGTGGAATAAATTTTGCAAAGTGCGATTGCTTCCGTTGCACCTCCTTGTGGTAATTATCGCACAGATTCCCTTTCAAAGGTAGTTAATTAGGACTGGATTTAACTGGAGGACACGAACAAGAGAACACAGGAAGAATAACTCACAGAGAGGCTTCTCATTAATGACGGACGGGAGCCCAATTAAGTTCACATGTGGTGGAAAAACATGAGTAGGGCTGGATCATCGCAGGGACTTATCAAAGAAACCAATCATCGCCCGAGTAATGAGCACAACTCACTGACACTAAAGTCTCGCCGATGGAAATCATTCTTCTCAATGATCATTTGCTATTTTCTAGCATACGGGGCTATTTGGGATAGTAGGATGCATTTTGCATTGCAAAACGCATAAACGCAAAAGCTCTCGGGCTACGTTGCGGTCCGGTTATTGCGGTTTCAGTCTATCGAGGCATGACTTTGCTCAATAGCCGATTTTCTTGCTGTTGTAATTCGAACCAGTCACAAATTGTCCATTTTGTTGAGGGGAAATTTGTTTCACATAAAATGAGACCATGAACATTAGACCTCCTCGCCCCCAAAATCCCCGTTGCTTCACCTTCACGGAAATGCGCTCCGAGCACACGGTTTTACGAAGATCGTACGGACACTAAGAATGTTGTTCAAATGTGCCGTTCGGTTTTTCAGAGTGCCCCAAAAAAATGGAGTACCTGAGTGCACAGTGCGTCGGGTGGTACAAGGAGAGTAAACTGTTTAAGCACGAGCAGCTGATTATAGGCTACATTCAGAAATTAAATGAAGAGGAGTCCCTCACAGCGCACGATGAAACGCCCGCTTAATAACTACGATCTTTTTTATCTTTTTTTTTTAAATAGTTTACCTTAACAAACATCCTGTCTCGCATTGTAGCCAAAGTTACAATCCCGGTGGGTTAATCTGCACCTTTTGATGCAGTAAATCCTTGTTGTGGAAACCCAAAACTAGTTCCCATGACTACCCTTCTTCTTCTTCTTTTGAATGGAAGGCGAAGAAGAATGTTAAATACAACAACACACCAAAAATAGAAAGTCAACCTCTGTTTCACATAAATTCACCCATTGTGGGGATCATAAAACGTATCAACCATGAAGAGTGAGGGAAAAGGGAATCCCCCCCCCAATTTTTTTTTAAACTAAAACAATAATTTCAAAAATTACAACAATTCAAATTTAACAATAATTAATAAATTAAAAATCATAAAAATACATAGAAGGAAAAATATGAAAATAGATTTCTACATTTAATATATATTTTAAAAAGTCAAAAATAACACCATCAAACAAAGTACTTTTTAAATTAACTCATTTGCTCCCAAAAACGTACAAAAACGTTTTATTTTAAATATTGCCATAGTCCCAAAAACATATTTATACGTGTTTTATGTTGTTTATGCTAGAGCATACAGAAGGCCATGATGCAGCCTCTGACCTTAAAAAGGGCACTTAAAGCAATGGTAGTTATTACAAAAAAAGACCAGCAGGTGGCAGCAGAATATAAGAGATCAACCAGGGCCATGTTGCAAAAAAAGCTTTTTTTCCCCCCAGTGTTTTGAACAGATTTGTGAATAATGATGAAACTTAGCTATATTCTAATGCTAATGGCTGCGAAACGGAAACATATAGATGAATGAAGAGACTCTAATCTTTCTTTTGGTAGGTTCCATGTTTTTATAGCAATAGAACACAATATTCTGTGGGCCTTGCAAAATCAGTCAAAATCCAGTAAAACAGCCAGGAGCGAAGGGGGTTGCTTCAGTGAAAATGGCTGGGAGTGAATGAGTAAGAAATAGCTAAGCACTGGATTTTTTGGGAGAAGCATTTTATATTTTTTCTGCTGGTTTATTAGGGTTAGCTGTTGGTTGGCTAACTGGGTTTGACAGTCAATATTTATGAACTGAGATAAGAGTCAGGTATCAAATTAGATGTGGTGAAGCAGCATGTTCTTCATTATTCAGGCTTTCTTTGAAACGCTCCATGTTTTTCCAATGGGTGACCTTGCACATTGTGTTCTGTGTCTGCTCTGTACAATTCTTGTTGCTTCTGCAACTGGTTTGGCGGTGAAAGGGTCGCATTAGTAGCACAATTAGGGCACTTAATTACCACATGCCAGCACTGTGTGAAGATGCCTGCTGGTTACGTGTTAGCCTTTTCACCTCTCGGAGAATGAAAATAACTAAGCTGACACATGGCGTCACTCAACTTCCAACTGAACAGCCCCCTGCAACGGACCACCCCCGCATGTCCTTTCCGGTTTATGCTGCTGACCTACTACTGCGGGACAGCTGATATTTATCGTCCTGCGCAACGTGGACTACTGGAGATTTACACTCCCCGTTCGCTCCCGCAGTATTACGGCGCCAACAATACGGCAGGAGGGAGCGAGGAGGAAGGACAACGTTTGAAAACGTCCCGTATATCTGTTGTCGTAAGCGAGGCTGCGGTGCGTGTCCTTCGAGCAGAATCAACATTTGCAGTGACCTCGTACTGACTACACAGAAAGAGTCATAAACTTTTTAACAAAATAAAAAGATGCTAAATCATTCCAGAACATTTTAAAGAAATATGTTAATCTGTATATTTCATAGGAAAAGTAAACAAAACTGATGATCTATTCTCACAGTCATGTTCCATGTGTGTCTGATTGCGAGGGTATCCTCCTGTGTACAGTTTGACTTTCAATTGGATTGAAATCTAACTAGCTTGCTTCAACCTTCAACGTTGTCATTTTCTTCAGGCGGATTTCTGAATAGTCAGTGTTGTCGGGTTCAAATACTTGCACAAATTGGAATTTATTGTGCTTCCTCCAGTGTAGTAGATCATAATGTGCTGCAACATACCAGACAGCACTGACACTCTTCTGAGAGAGATGCAGCATAATTAAAAGCAAGAAGGCAGAGGCAGAGAATGTCCTCATTTTACTCCCATTGACTAATCTAATCCTACTAATCGGTTGTTCCCACAGAGCAGAGAGAATACACGCCGGTGAGTATTTTTCTGTTTGTACTTTGTCAAAAGATGCAGTTGTTTGAAGGTTTATACTTAGCTTAGCTTCTATGCTAATTTCTGTTTGTTCCTATTGGATGGTAGCGAAGCTGACATACTTTTAAACAAAATGATATGGTTTGGTGGAACATTTTGGTTTATAAATATTAGTGGTGTCAAAATTAGTGCATCAATTTTGAGTTAATTTAAAGTTCCTTTAACGCCACAAATTTTTTGCGCGATTAACGACCACCCCTTACTTGGAAAGCCTGTATTGGGGGAATTCCAGTCTCAATGCAGCAGACACGTCCACGCCAAAATTGAGTAGTAATACATTTAATAATAATGCATATATTTGTGGAGACTGGGGTCAAGTTGTATTTTACAATTTAAAAAATGTGCAGAATTTATTACTTTGTTACTTTATGTTTACGTATGTAACGTCTTACTAATGCAACTATGCCATCTAGTGGCAGAAAAATGAACTCAACACAAGTCAAATTTGACCTAAATTTGATGAATTATGATGAAATTACTGTATCAATGACGAAAAGATGCAGCCATATTTCTATGAGTTTATTTATTTTTCAACTTTTATGTTAACAATAGTATGAAAAATTATTGTACATTTTGTTGTAAATTAAGAACAGATGTCAAATGTGTGATTAATCATGAGTTAACTATTGAAGTCATGCGATTAATTATGATTACAAATTTTAATCACCTGACACCCCGAATAAATATACAATGGTTAATTTTCTTTGATGTGCCAGTTTTACAGTAGACTTCAACTAGGAGCAACAAATAATATAGTAAGTAATATTAAATTGTGAGTATTTGGTCTCTATATCGCAGATTTCCACCTCTTGCAGGTGGGTCTCGTGGGTGCTCACTGTATCTGTATACAAGCTATTACAAATACAACTTTTTCATGCTGTGTCACCTTAAAAGTATTGTTAATGGCATCAGAATAATGACGGAAAATGACGACAGGCTCCATTTTCTGGATTTATGACCATTTTTATCATCAAAAACCAACATGCGTAAAACCCCACCTGCTGTATTACAAATTGACAAAGAGCTGAGCCACTTTGCATTCTTCTCCTCACAGGAAAAAAGTTATTAAGAAAATTCCATTGTGGCATTGTCACGCAAACCCATTTGGCTCACAAAGACGCGTACACACACAGTCGCACACGTAAGGCTTCATTTATCATCACTGCGCTGAAATGGGCAACGATTCCCTCGACGCCGGCTTGCATGTAAATATCGCTTACATTAGCGCAGCCGACTCGACGGTCGCACGTCGGAATGCTAAACGTCGGCGCGGCGGAGGGACAATGTCACTGGTCGGCGGCGACGAGAGGGAGATGGGATAATGCCCGTGGAACACGAGGCGGCATTGAAAGCGCTCAAAAGAGGCAGTGGCAGAACCTCAACGCCGCGCCGCGTATAAATATTTATGGGCGACTGACTGACAGCTACTGCATTGTGTTCCCAGGAGACAACATGTTTTCACATTGTGCACAGACAACACAAACACACACACACACACCCACACACACACACACACACTGCAGACGTGAGCAGAGCGCAAACCAGCGTAGCAAAATTACGATATTGACCAAAAGCCCCTCAAATCTCACAAGCCACGATTAAAAGCATGAGCCAGATTAGCAAGGATGCTAAAGCCAATGCCGCAAGGTCCTAAAAATTTGCCTTTAAAGTCACAGGAATCAGCGTTTAAGCCGACATGTATTCCAAACGACCAGCAAGCATCGACAACAGAAGAAAATACACTCAGGAAATTGCTGTCTCACCAGCAGTGAATGTTGTGAGGCCTCGTGTTCACCATTTTCAACATGTACGGAACATAGCGAATGGGAATAAATGTGGGTAAGGAGCCGCATAACACGTCACCAATATAAGCAGTAACAATATGTCATGTCAGTGTTGTATGTTTATACAACGATAATATCGTAGAAAATGTTCACGTTATCCACATGCTGCTACACTATTCCGAGCAGTCAGACGGTTTCTTCTCTCGGCTACATGAAACTTGACTGTTTTGGTGTTTTCAGGTTATAAAAACAAACAATTGTGTACAGTTCTGAGAAGTGTAACTTTTCCAAATAACCTTGGTAAACAATCAGATGCTTTGTCATCAATCAGAGCATTAATACTCATTTGAAACTTGTAGGTGTGAAGCAATTGTTTTGTTGTTCTTACAAACATAAAATTATTGAATTCCCAGGAACAGAGTTTACAGTAATAATCATGGGCAAAGAACCATATCGTCGCTGTCCTGTCTTTTTTATTGTTTTATTTTTTTTTTGTTTTTGGGATGTCTGCATTCACGTTAGAATGTTTAAGATTCATCCCATAAACTTAAAACCGTAAAAAAAAAAAAAATAATAATAATAATAATATATATATATATATATATATATATATATATATATATATATATATATATATATATATATATATATATATATATATATATATATATATATATATATATAAATGGACATAAGTGTTTTTCACAGAATGGCAATGATATGCATGTGATAAATACACAATTGTTGATGGAATAAAACACATAATATTACTGAACAGTGAACCATATGCTGCATCACCACGTAAAGCAGTAAGACTCCGTTTTGTCAGCATTGATCTTAACCTGTGTTGATTTTACAAACAAACGTACAATTCTTTACAATTATTTGGAATGTCGTGCCAAAGAATAACCTCAGGAAAATAGACCACATGCTGCTTCACCGTTTAAATCAGTAAGACTCTTGCAACTTCTCGTCCAAGTTATGCTAGACTTTTTTGATTGTCTTTTTTTTTTCTTTTCTAGAGAGCTCAGTTCATTCGGTAATTTTACCGATTTGACATGTCATCATCATTTTTATACATTTTTATTTTGTATGTGGGTGTGTGTGTGCGTGTGTGAGTGTGTATGCATTAGTTCACCTAAAACCTATTAAAAAATCCCATACCGTTCACCTAAACCGAACACTTCAGAATCCAGCCAGAGTCGTGAGGCCGTCAGGAGACCCGAGGAAGGACCAAAGAAAAGAAAGGAAAGTGAAATCCAGCACCGCCCAGACACCACCCACCACCAACCGGGCCACCAACCATAGTCCTTCACCAACCCCAGAAACATCTAAATCCCAACACATTTTTTTAAAATAAACAAACGTACAATTGTCACAGCTACTCGGAACACGGCGTACAAGAGTAACCTCGAGCACATCTGCTTGACTTGCTTCACATCTCTCTGGTGGCGTGTCGGCGACCAATCTTAGCCAGCCCGGGTGAGAGAGCGTAAAGGAAGGAAGCAAGGCAAGGCGTGCATGTGGAGGTCAATCTAATTGTAATTACACATCCGAGCACCACGCACCAACATACTGTAAATCACCCTTCACACTCCTTTGCCTCGATGCTTTCATTCGCATTCGTTACGCTCAAGCGGAGAGCGAGCAGGAACAGGAACTCAGGCTTTGATGGCGGTAAAAGTAGATCTCGCGAGCACCTGACTTGGAAACGGCAAGAGATGACTTTTGGCATCAGCAATCTGTCGAGGGCAGTTTTTTGCTATCTTTATTTGGCCAATGCTGATATTTTACAATTAAAATATGGCTCAACACCAAAGCCAAAATCAGAAATGAGGATCATGAACTGACTTACTCAGTATGAAATGTGGTGCCTGTTTCGTTGAATACAAAACTATTTTGAAGCCTGTCCCATCACCCATCTAGTGCTAGCGAGTTTACTTGTTCTACCTGTCATGAATCATCACTGATGAAGGTAGATGAACAAAGACAGATAAATTGTAGAAAATAAAATATTTTCCAGAGATTTTTTGTAGAAAAGAAATAATTTTCCAGCGGTGCACCTGATGATCACTCATGTGGATTGATTGAATTAATTTCCGAGTAGGAGTTTGTCAAAGTATAATTATTGGAATTTACCCAAAATGGCTGCTTTAAAAAAAAACGTGGCTATCATGGGTCCATTCAACTTTTTCGTGTATCCTGTTTTCACAGACACCTGCACCCAATTTTGAAATTGATCTGTGAAACTAGTGTCACACACTCATTTCTTTTTCTTCTCTCTTTGCAGGTGTGCTACTGAGTGAGTTTTTTGGAGGTCGTGTACAATAAATATTCACCAGGATACTCATACAGTCACTTATAAAATTGAGAAGCTCTGCAGTGTGCTGCCGCGCCAAATCGAGGAGATGGATTTCTGTGGTTCCAAGAAGGTTTTGTACCATCTGGCGTTCAGACCCTAATGACTGTGATAATTGTTCTGCTTCCTTGGTTTAAGGGTTAAGGTCAGGGAAGAAGTCAAGGGGTTAGGGTTGAGGCTGATGTGGTTAGGGTTTGAGTTAGAGGTGTGATGAATTTATGGTCAGAGTTGGGGTTAGATGTGTAATGAAGTGTGGGCTAGCGCGCTAGAATTGGGGGCAGGGGTTTGGATGTTAGGGAAATGATATGGCGAGTGTAAGATGAATAAGGACATCTTGAAATTTGGGCTAGTGGGTTAGGAGAGTGAAATAGTTAGGCTATGGAGGTAGTATTAGGAACATGACAAAGTTCTCGGTCTCTCCTTTGGTCTCTTGAGGCCTCCCTGATTTTATGTTTTTTGGATTTGTTGGGGTCTGGATGTTTCTTGGGCTGGGGAGGAGTTCTGGTGGGGGGTGTCTGGTCGGTGCTGGATTTCACCTTCCTTGGTTTTCTTTGGTCCCCTCGGGTCTCCTGGTGTTCGGTTTAGGTGAACGGTATGAGATTTTTTCTAATAGGTTTTCTGGTGAGCTAACAAATACACGCACGCACGCACGCACGCACGCACGCACATACACATACTCACCCACACACAAAAAAATAAATAATAATAAAAAAATAAAAAAGAGCAATGATGATGACATTTCCGAATGAACAATACTGAGCTCTTAAGAAAAAAAAAAAAAAAGGAACATGACAAAGTTAGGGACATGATACAGTTAAAGTTGGGAGTTAGGGTTAGAGACACAATGAAATTAGGTTTTGAGTCTGGATTATGACTATGGAAGGGATAGATTAGGGACATGATATAGGGTTGGGATGTTAGGTTTACGGGATTTGGGGTTCAGGAAGTTGTAGGTTTAGGTTAGGTCACTAGGCCTTGGGGATTACAGTAAAGCCAGTAGGGTTGGTTCAAGTGGTTAGCGGGGTTAGGATATCTCCAAGTAGACCTGAGGCAATGGGATTTCTTACATGTAAAAGTTGAAAGACTGTGTGAGCTAGTGATGGCAAAATGAAGCTTCATGAAGCACTTGCGATACTTTTTGACTCCTCAAGATGGCACTCATGATTCAAAGATGCAATGCAAATGTATTCCATTTTCATTGCACTTACCTTTATCTTTAAACCAAGAGCACCATCTAGAGGAGTCAAAAAGTATCGCAAATGCTTCATGAAGCTTCATTTTGCCATCACTAGTGTGAGCCACATTTGTAGCTGATTAGGGTTTAACACGCTGACGCAAACAATAGCACAAACGGAGGCTGAGCCATGTCGTATTTGCAGCCTAACCATGTGAGAGGTACGACAGCGTATCTATATCGATAGCACATCTATCAATGTGCTGTGTGGATGTGGCACTTTGGGTTCTTGGCCAGCTCTGAGAGAAATATACATCAAGGAGAGGAGACTTCAATGTGCTGTATAACATAGCAATGGCATGGCAGGGGTGATAGCAGGATATATTTATACCTGCGGACACCTGACTGTGATTGACAGGGGCGTATTTATAACCCGGGGTCGTTTTTTTAGGGCCCCGTCAGGAACACATTCAGACGAGACCGCCGAGTGTGACAACGGTGATCTGAGCGTCAATTAAATGCTGACGAATTCCTCCCCCGTGACTCTATCCGTTATGCTCCGGTGACATGCGGCGCGGCGCGGCGCCGGATCCAGTGAAGTACAGTAGCAGAGGGCAGCCGGCCGACAAGCTCTTCAATATGGGAGTCAGACGCCGCAGCTGACTTGATGACTTACAGGCGCAGCCATGCGAGAGCTTGCAGCCAAGGTGAGCGGGCGACACCAAACCTCGACAGTTAGGAGCCTCGAAAAGGCATCCAGTATATTTGCAATCCACAATTCTAATAAAGTCGGTAAGTTCTGTAAATTGTTAAATGTGCAGTACATTAAATAAAATACAACGTTTTAGAAATCATTGTCAACCAATATTCCGCCAAATTAAAGGAAAAGAAAAAAGTCAAACGACGACTTTGGTTGGCGTGTCTACCATGAGTAGACCCACAACAAGTTTCAGGAACCCATGCCGGGAAATAACAGGAAGTCAGGCAGCCCTCGACGTCTGATAAAACTCTACCGGATTTACCGGAAGAACCTGGTGAAAATCTATGGGCACCTGAACATAACACTATAAGACAGGGTTCACCAATTCCGGTCCTCGAGGTCCAGTGTCCTGCAGGTTTTAGATGTTTCTGCCTACCAACACATTTAATACTAAATATCAGGATCGTTATCAGGCATTCTGATGAGCTGATTATATGAATCAGGTGTGCTAGTGGGCGGAAACATCTAAAACCTGCAGGGCTCCGGTCACCGAAAACTGGAATTGATTAACCCTGCCATAAGAGTTAGTAGCACCTTTTGGAAAATTTGAGAAAAAAATACCAGTTTCTCTGATTGACACAGGATGCAGGACGAATAAGTCCATGTCCGAAGTTGAACAGAAAGTCTTCCATTTTGGTTTGAAGCAGTCATTGAGTGTATTTCAGGGTTTGTTCTTCAACAAACTTCTACGACACAGTTAGCCCAAATGAGCCCCAACTGGAAGCAGATGTTCCTAGCAGATGGGCAAAGCCAAATTGTGAAAATTTGGAGTGTATGCAATTTAATTAAGATATTGGGAGCATCGCCTCAAAGTTTGGTGTTTATTTTGAGGATTCACATTTATATGGGGGTGCATGGAACCCTGGGAAAAATATAAAATAAGAATTTGATACCGGCACCGACCTCAATAGTCAAAAATGAAATTTGGTGGACGTGTCTAATGTTAACAGCACACACAAACACAAAAGTCTCAAGGATCCTGCTTGAAATTGAACAGGCAGATTTTGTTTTGCAGCAGCATTTTCAGCAAATTACAAGGCTCATATTTTGACATTCACTGCTGCCCTCTGCTTTTAAATTATTTTGGTTGCTCATTTGATGTCTTGGGTTGTTGTTTTCGTTCTTATTCAGACAACAGATCACAGAAACATATATGACTCCAAATAATGGAAGCTGCGCACCCCCTTATTGGATGCTTTGCATGCCTCTGTGAACCAGTGACCTCGGATTAACCTGTGCATTGGATTTTCCGACCCAGAACGCTGATTTGAAAGCAAAGCAAAGGAGACGGTTTGATGCGCTCCACATGTAAACACACATTTGTTAGAAGCAAAATGGCAAAAGTCCAAAAGGGAAGGGTATATAATGGAACACAAAGTACAAGCGTTCGGCCCGATCAGCGAGTTTGATCCACTCGCAACACTTGCTCTATCCCAAACACTGGAGGAGATGTCAGCTGAATGCGGAAGGCATTTCAAACACAAACATCATAACATCTACCGAGGGCGACTCCTGTGGGCGCCGTCTTGTTGCAAAAAAACATCGCGACGAGCCGCCGCCGGCTGTCAATCAGTGTCATGTGCGCAGGGGGGCAAGCCTGCTAAAATTAACTTCCTCTGTAGTCACATGTAAACACAGAGGACCACACAGTGGCGCTTAAGAAATCACAAATGTGACAAAAGTAAGAAAAAATAATGTAGGTCATCGAATACGGTTCATCACCGAGTGGGAATGGTGAGACATGAAGCGAAGCAAGGCAACTAATGTTGGCAATTTAACACCCCTCCACTGCCACAGTGCCACTACTGACCACCCCCAACCCCCCCCCCCCCCCCCCCCACCCCCAACTCTGAGCCGACACTTCAAAGTGTTGCCCTCAGTGTACGGCAATAAATTGAACGGGGCCACCCGTAAATGAGCTCTCACGCAGAGGACACTGAGGTAGGGGGGCTGTTAAATGATGCTCCTCACATGCTGAGAAAACACCACAAATGGGTGTGTGACCCCTCCCGGGACCAGCCACCACCCAAACCCCCGATAAAGCGGACACTTAATGGACATTTTTGTCATTGAGGTTGGGGAGTGTCATAATGTCCTAACAAGAACAATCTCCCAACGGGCATCTGTGTTTCTACGACATGGTGAGGGTTCTCAAACATTTGTGGTTGAGGGTCCCAATACAGGGGAGAATATTATCCAAGGTCCTCCTAATAATCCAGATGACAATTAACTCATTCACTCCATGCCATTTTCACTGACGCAACCCTCTTCGCTCCCGGCTGTTTCACTGGAATTTGACTGATTTTGCAAGGCCTACAGAATATTTCGTTCTATTGCTATAAAAACGTGGAACCGACCTAAAGAAAGATTAGAGTTTACTCTGCGGCCACCTGCTGGCCATTTTTGTAATAACTATCATCGCTTTAAGCACCTTTTTCAGGTCACAGGCTGCGCCTTCTGTATGCTCTAGCATAAAAAACATTATAAAAACAAACAAACGTATAAATACGTTTTGGGACCATGGCGGTTTTTAAAAATATAACATATTTTTATACTTTTTTTTTTGTGTGGAAAATAGTTAAAGATAACTTACATATGTACCCCTAAATACCATATTAATAAAAAAAAAAGTTGCCTATTTTGCAGACAATAAGTTGTAAATTACTTTTTCTACATATTGGTTTGCTCTATTTCACATATATGTGGACCTGAGTCTACAACAACCCTGGTCCTCTGGGACCACATTCCAGCCTGTTTTCTACACCTCCCGATTCAAACGCAGGTGAGGATCGTTATCTGGCTTCTTCAGAGCTTTCTGATTTGCTGTCATTGGAATCAGGTGCATGTCGAATAGGGAAACATGGAAAACAGGCCGGATAGTGGGCCCGAGAACCAGGGTTGAGAAACTCTGGTGTAGAACTTGCGGATCCCCAGGAATTTGTGGTACCCACTTTGAGAAGCACTTGTCTACGGGACATAAATTGTCAGAATATGGATGAATGACCTCACAGGGGCTGTAACGACTCCACCGAGGGAGAATTTTATATTTCACAGCTTTAGGTAGCACTACTTCAAAAGAGCACAAGTAGGTCATCTCCCTCCACAAATTCACACAAATCTCCTCCTTTACATAAAACACCAAGTTTGACTTTGCTTCGCTCTCTTTTCTCCATTTCCTGTCTGCTGGCCAGTGGTCCTGCTGGGCATCCGTCCGCAACAACAGCGACAGAGGACGTCCGAGGGCGAGTATGTCAACAACAACAGAGGGGGAGGAGCATTGCTTTTGTTCTTCTGGACGTTTAGTGATTCAACAGAGCAACACAAAACTTGGTAGGCATGTTTGTCACGAGTAGAACCACCAAAATAAATCTCAAGAAGCCATATTTGAAAGACACAGTAAGTTCTCCATTTTGGTTTGAAGTGGCCAACAAGGGTTATTCAGGGTTGCTTCAAAGACTCACTTGTCTCTATCAAAATACGTATAGTAGACAGATGTACGACACAAAATTAAAATTTAAATAAAATAAAAAAGACTGCATGGACGAGGAATATGGTGGCAGTGACATTTGATGACTTGGCAAAAAAATACAAAATTATGTCAGGTCAACATATTAAATATTGTCTATCATAAGTAGACCCATAAAGAAAGCCTCAAAAAGCTGTGACCGCAAAGACAAAGGAGGTCTTAAACGTTGAATTGAAGTGGCCAAGAAGAAGAGTCATTTTTTCCTGAAGATTATATTCAATTGCCACAAAATTTTAAACATGAATAAAAGACAGATGAGCAATGGTAAATCGTGAAACATTTGAGTTTTGTCATCGCAAGTAGATAAAGTATAGTGGCGAAGTTCATTCCTTGAAACCACAAGATCAAAGCAAAACAGTTCCGCCCGTGAACACAGATTGAGTTATTAAAGGGATACATGCATTATATTTAGTCATTCTTGGCGTTAAAAAAAAAAAATAAATAAAAAAATCAATAATTAATTTAATATTTTCATTTTTTTTCATGTAAAATTGGTACCTTTAAAAATACATTTTGTAGCTTGCTGTTGACTGAAAATGACATCAAATGTTTTCGGGGCTCAGGTAATGATCAATCACGGCTCAGCATGCGAATGTCACATGACCAAACCCAGAAAACAAGTGATTGGTTGTTACCTGAGGCCTGAGAACATGTGATGCCCTTTTCAGTCGACGAGTGGCAAAATGTGTTTTTTTTTAAAGGTGTTGGACGTGAAAAATAATGAAAATAATTCTAATTAATTTGACAACATATGAACTATTTACTGCTGAAAAGGGCTAAGTAAGTAAGGTATCTCTTTAACATGAAATCTAGTGGATATTATGAGTAGAGCCATGAAAAAGTTTGAAGAAGCAATGCCCCAAAAGACACACGATTGCTGCTATTTAGAAAGTCAAGCAAACAGAGAGTAAAGACACAAAGACAAATGACTTTACAAGTCTGACTATCAGCAAAACCTTCCACGCAAGTTGACCGCATCGACTCATCCCTCGCGGCACGCGTTGTTTGCATTCCTTTTATTTGCAAATGCTAAACCGCCGGCGTGGCTTGTCATTTTGTTTCATAAGCGATCGCAATTATAACGGCGGCGCCACTCGGATCAAAAAGACACCTAAAAGAGGCTTTTTTTTTTCCCCCCGCCAAACGCCGCTTCCTCTCTTCTGTTTACACTGATGGAGGCTGAGGCCTCGCAGGCGCAGTGCCGGTGATTGACAGAATGGGAATACACCTCCGGGTTTTCCCTTGGAGGAGATGAAGGAAAGACGGAGGGAAAGGGGAACAGAGAGACTTCTTCTTCTCCGCGCAAGGCGGCATGTACTATTAACCAGAGGCTTCCCTCCTGCTTACACTGGATTAGCCACATTACGGATTCTCTTTCAGCTTTTTGTTTTTGGCGGGGGGGCAGCGGGGGAGCGCCAAGCAGTCAGCCAAGCGACAATTATACACAACGACACAGCGGGACGCGCACTCCATTTAAATAACGCACTCTTTATCTGCTAATACACAAACACACCAAATGCTCAGTTCTTGTTGATCTCTGATAAGCCTGAGTAAAACCACTTTGTGATGATGTTGACTTTTGAATGGAAATCAGTTGTGTTGCGTTTTTTTAACGTGTATCTCCACTGACCAGCAGAACCATTGCTGTCATTTAATGAAAACCTAAATTGAACCAAAACGAAGCCATGCATCTGAATAGTCACCTGAGTGTAAACTTTTCCAAACTATTCCCAATCAACTTGATTTACCACAGGTGGACTTTAAAATGAAAAAAAAAAACATCTCAAGGATAATCAGTGGAAATTGGATGCACCTGAGCTCATTTTTTGAGCTGCATAGTGATTTCTTGGTTTCCAACATTACACAAAATGTTGAAACAGTGAAATTCGGTATACAGCTGTTGTTCATTCAATATTTAATTCAAGGTAAAATGCAAAATCTGCCTCAACTTTTTCCATTTCGGCGCATCTGCTTTCCCGCAGCTACTCATTGCCGGCATATTAATTGGCAAATATTAATTAGCCTGAGCAAAAGCAAGAGCGGAATTCTAACATCCAGCTATGATTGGCTTTTCTTTATCTCTAATTTCAATTCACACAATGTGCAGCCACGTGTGCCCATGTGACTTCCGAGCGGTAATAATGTTGGGACGACAGGAATGACTAGCATCTCAATGAAAATGATTTGGATTACTTGACCAATGTTTGTATAAGATTTGCCTTTTATGGTTAATTTCCTTGCAAGGGAGAGCAGAGACTGCATAGAACAGATAAAGTTCAGTCTACAAGGCTTTCTGACGAACAAAACTAATTCGATTCAAGGTGTTTATCAACCCACAAAAAAAAAAATAAAATTGTTGGAACAAAGTAGGTTACTATGACGGAGTATTAGGACCACATATAAATATTTTTTTTGCGGGTGGGCGCAATATTTTTTGTGCCAATACTTTTCGATCATAAGGAGATAGTAATTAATTGCTTTAGCAGAGATTAACTATATCATGTCAAACTTTCGCACTTTGGGTACTGCCAGCGACAAAAGAAGATCAAACATTTAAGTTAATTTGTTAAAATATATATTTACTTGTACATTTGTGTTTTCAGAATAATTATTTACACATTCAAACATTTTTTTTTTTTAGTACTAGTAGCCAAGTGTCCAATCTGCTGCTCTCTGTCATTCACTTGCATTTACCTAAAGTATGCTAGCTTCGGGTTGGTTAGTTTTAAACAGCTGAGAGGGGAATCAGGAAGTGTTGTCGCTCTAGCTGCCGTGTATGACGAGTAAAGTTGAAATTAAGAATGAATCCATTTCATTTTATAAACAGTGTCCCATTAACCACCAACAAATCCTCACATTAGACCAGAGGTGGCGTGGATCGGTGTTCGTTGACGAACGATTCGATGAACGAACGTGTTATTGTGGCATTTCAGGGTTTGGGCTGAGCCGTCATAGTCAAAGAAGTTGCACAGTTGAAGTTGTTAAGTTGATCGGGGAGTGCTGGGTCTTTTGGTCTTTATGCACCTCTGGTGGTGAAATTAGCCATGCACTTGATTTCCTTCCTAAACTTGATTGCCTTCCTAAAGCTTCGTTAGCATTAGCATCTGCCGGGCTGTAAACAGCTACGACGTGGCCTGCACTCGGTGATTAGCAATTCAATTGCCTCTGAGCAGCGAGTGTTCACCAGATTGCAGTTTGTGCACCAACCTACATTAAAGCAGGGTCTTCCACCGTGAGTTTGTGTAGCTGCATTCCATCCGGAAGTGTTGCATTCCTTAGAGCCGGAAAGCTGTATCCAGTATGCTCTTGTTTAACCATGTTTCCGTAGGACAAAGTGCCAAACAGTTCATCATTTCACAGCCTCGCAGGCGAAGTAAGTCCATTTTGATTTTCGAGTACTGGGACCTGAGCCAGGTGGAGTTGGAATTGGCGGCCCACTAGCTTTTAGCTAAACGAGTACGCCTGCTCGTTTGCCGCTCTTTTGTCTGTTCACTGTTTCCTCTCGCTGTTGGATGTCTGCGCTCTGCTCTTCCAGTCTGACGTTTTTAAAATATGTCATTTGCCCAGTTTTGTCTTGAGCTGCGATCAGGCAGTAATCATCACACAATCTCTTTTTAGAGTGCGGCTGAGTGGTATGGGATGTTTTGAGAGTCTTAAAAGGCTAGAAAATTGATAAACTCTCTGGAACTCCAGGAGCCACTTTTTCACACCGCTTGGCACCAACACTTTGATAACAAATAATGCTTATGGGTTTCTATTTACTTGGAATAAAAAAAAGGATGTTCAAAATAACCTTAGCTAATGAGACACATGCAAGCTAGCAGTCTCCGCCTGTTGTCTACATCCCATTGGTTGGGAGCTATAGCAGCAAAGATCGGCCATTTTCTTTTCTCCCAGATGACAGTCAAAGTCAAAAATTAAGCAGAGCCTCAGTGGTTTTGGATGCACAAATATGCAGTGTTATCCTAATTAGCTTCTGATAGTGGTACCTAAACACACAACTGGCAGTCTTAGGTATGCGACTGTGTTCTCTTACTTTACCTCAAACATAACCTGAATTTGTAGGCACGCTGGAAGGTGCTACAGGTGAAGGAAGTCTGTCAATGTGCTCTGAATCGTCTATTTTAGGATCATTTTCTGCAATCCTTCAAAAATGAACTTGTCTGAGATCTTTGGCTACCAAATTTGAACCTCTTGTATTATACAGACGAATGACGCTACCTTGCAAATGATTGGAGTTTGTGTCCATGCATGTGGATGGAGCATGACGACAAAGCCATAAAAAAACAGAACTCAAATTTACTCCTCTCGGTCAGAGCTAGACTAAACGTATTACTGAGCCTTTGCACTAGCGCTTCTTTTTGCAATCTGCAATGCTAAATGTGCCTAAATTACGTGTAATTAGCAAGCGGTTTTGTGACCACTTGCTGCGTCGAGCGGAGCAAATCATCAGTCAAGGCATCACCTTATTGTGGACTTACAACACTAGGAATTCAAACAAGGCAAAAGTCCACAAAGTACCAGTTTCACATAATCTAATATTTTCACGCACCAAGCATAGAAACAAATGATTAAAAATATGACTTATTGTTGAATGTTAATTAATGGAAGCCCTGCGGTTGTTCTATTCAAAGAGCTGCATCCATCGTGAGGAAATGTGGGACAACGATATCTCCAGTGTGTTACTTATGTCAAGTCAACTCTGAAATTTAGCTTTGGCTGGCAACATTGTGTGTGTGTGTGTGTGTGGGGGGGGGGGGGGGGGTAATCCCACTTAACAAAACCAGGAAATTGGAAATGGAAGCAAAGTATTCATTTGGTGGTGCCACCTCTGATCATTTGTCCTTTTTCCCCTGCCGATGAAGCTCTCCAGTGACATTAGTTTTTCTTTACTAATTTTTGCTAGTTTGTGGGCTTCCGTTTTTTCTATCCGTATCACGTGATGTGCGAGGCTGTCACAAGTATGAGCAGAACCCAATTGCAGGACAGCAGACCACAGTAAGAGATGACTTTTAATCTCTGATGTGACCAACAGGTGGGTGAATGTAAGGGTTTAAAGTAAAAAAAACAAAAAAACAAAAAGTGCAAATCAAGAGTGTCTGTAGACCTGGGAAGGATTTGGCGGCCAGGACAGCTAATGTACCGCAATCCTCTGGTGGGTACAACACTCAACAGCCACAGGGACAGGCAAACAGAAAGCATGAAGGGCCAAGGAATAACTTAGTCGTCGGGGAGAGAAGGCTGAGGTGATTACCAGTTAATGTCGCAAGGGAGGAAGATCAGATCCATAAAATATGTTTATGTTCTGTTTATGTTGTGCGGCCCTGCTGGTACCAAATATGCCAGCGGTTGGCGACCACTGTAATAAGAGACGTTATCAGCCCAACACTTTTGTTCATCTCGTCTGAACCAGCTGGGCGCTGCGGCCCTTCTCAAAAGGCCAAGCCTGTTTGCATCACAAATATCACAACCCCCGCCCGGCAAAAAGACAAAAGCTCAGGTTAAAAAGATGGCGGCCGCTGCGTCTTATCTGACAATTTATTCAGCAGCTCTTCCGAGAGCACCCACAATGCATTTTGTCCTAATGGAATATGCAAAAGATAAACAGTCATTTCCACTGAGCATTAATCATTGATTAAAACATGTTTTGCTTCTTCTTGTTTTTATTTATTTATTTATTTTTCTTCGCTGCAAAGAGGAAATTGGAATTGCCCCGAGGTTGCAGGCATCATGATCAGATTGCGGGGGCTACGCTTGCTGCGGCTGCGGAACAGGTCCAAAAACATATTGCAGCATGCTTTCGGTGGATTTGGGGAGTTGAAAAAAATATCTGGGAAAAAAAAAACAACAACTTTGGAGTTGACAGAGTACATGTGATAGTTTGATGCCTGACTTGTTCTCACACACACACACATTCATTGTGAGCATAGAAATCGAACGGAAACAAGCTCTCTCACCTGACCCGGAAAGTGCCTATTGCCGTGGAGACAACTCTTAAATCAGAGCGTGCTTCCCCCCTGGAGGTGGTTAAATCAAGTGTGCCACCCCCTCACACACACACACACAGATATTTGATGTATACATATGTAACACTGCACGGTGAGCCATGCGCCGGTGTACATCATGCATGTGATGCAATGTCACTTTACATCAACGAGCTGATGTATTTATTACGCGGATGCGTAACGTCGCTAGCACGTTAGCGGGTTGCAGAGGAGACCAAACAAGCCACTTCGCAGCGCCCGATGACATGTTTAGCCTCTATTCAAGTCAAATGATAATGGGTTTTGTTTCTTCTTAAAAGCAAAAGAAAAACTCCCGTGAGAAGATGAACTGTTTTGTTGTTGTTATTAATGCACTACTGGCTAACAGTTTTTTTTAATGGCCGATAATAACAGACTTGCGCCGCTAACGAGCAAAATCATAGACATTAATGTTAACAGTCCTTTAAGAGCTTTTTCTGTGCTAACCGAAGACAGCCGCAAGTGAACACTATTGGATTTAAAAAAATTATAATTTGCTTTTTTATGTTAACAAAACTAATCAACATCAACAAACACAACAGAGTGAAATTAATATTTTCTAGAGCAGTTTTTCGCACTGAAGACAGTGTTCCATACATTTCCGCATATGCTCCAATTTTTGTGTTACAGACTTAGTGCAAATGTTTTTTGGGGTGGGGTGGGGGCGGGTCCTTTTTGTTAGCCTACTTGCGCACTGGCCCAGCCACGCAGCTTAAAGAGAACACTATGCACTTAGGTTCCAAGAAGAATACTTGAACAGGAGCTTTCAAAGACCACAGCTAAAGGTAGTAATCTTACCCTCATCTCGCTGTTGCCTCAACAAAGCTCAGTGTACAATCTGTTTTCTGCAACCTTGAACTTTCTGAGGTCTAGTTAGGTTAAGGCATATTTTAGTGAGCAAACATTAAAATAGCATTTAAATTACAGCTACTGGAATGAGGACACTTTTTCAGCTTTGTTTTGACCAACTAACGATCAGGTATTTGATTTTGCAAATCATTGCCTGAACAATGATGTAACATCACCTTGAGGGTAAAACGGTATAAAGCCTATTTTGAAATACACCTGTAAAGCAATAAAGTTGGAATAAAGTAAGTAATTAGTAAGTAGTAAAAAAAAAAAAACATAAAAAAAAAAACTTTTCACATATATTGGTGTAAGAAAGTATACTGTATTTTTGTTGTTTAAATATTACTTTTAAACTCTAGGTTTATATATATTATAGCTATAATTTTCTAGCTTGTTAAAAAACACAGTAAAAATATATCTATATATACTCTAGAATTTTGGAGCTGCTATCGTTTACTTTCACAAAAAATGGGCTAAATACGCGTCTGCAGACCAGCGCAATATTTATTTAAAATTCATGAGGTACTGGACCTACAGTTGTACTGAACTAGACACTCAATGGTCAGTTTATTAGGTACGCCAGTGCCATTTATTAAAAGCCAATACGGATGCTGTATGAAAGCATTGGTAGTGTAAAAATGGTCACGGCAACGACCCCCAGATCTGTGCTGAAATTCCACCCCCAAAGCAAGTTTCATTTAGCAACATTAAATTTGGTTGGCATGTCTATCATGAATAGACCCACAAAAAGTTTCAAGAAGCCATGAGTGACAATACAGGAAGTCAGGAAAGCAACAGCATGAAATTCAGCAGCAAGCAAGGCCATTATGAGCATACCATACCCACATTTTATTTTTCCGCCCCCCCCCCAAGAAGCTATGCCTAAAAAGAAACAGGAAGTCTGCCATTTTGGCTTCAAGCCGACATTTGGCCATTTTATGGAGTCCTAACTTCAAAGGCAAAGTTGTTCTGGGGATCATTTTACATCATAAATAGTTTATTTCCAATATAATGGCTTCATTGCCACATCTTGATATATTGCTGCTGAGTGACCAAGTCGTGACATCGTGATGGCATCTGCTCGCATCTAATCATCGCCACTTCGTCAGGTGGCGGCTGCTTCTTACTGCCGTGCCTCTTAACGCACGCTTGAACTACACCGACACGTGCACAACACACACACACACACACACACACACACACACACACACACACACACACACACACACACACACACACACACACACACACACACACACACACACACACACACACACACACACACACACTCACTCACTCATTACCGAGTGTCACCGAGACCAAGGGGATAAAAAATGTGGTGACGCGCGAGACTGTGACCTGTAAAATTGACATAATCTGCCGCCTTTGAGGAGCCAGTAATGACCTCTCATCGCCGTGTGACACACTCTCCGTCTTCATTTCACATCCTCTTAGAGCAGCACAGATGGCCTTGGCATTTCGTTAACAGCCTCCCAAGTCGTTCGCCAGCCACCGGTCTGCTCCTCTACACCGAAAATGATTGGAAAATGTGGAAAGAGATTGTGCAAAGGCGGTTCCATTTTCCCCAAGAGTGGAGGGGCTCAGCGGGGGCGGCGCCCCACCAGATCCACAAGCGTGGCTCCCCTCATATACTGTTTTTTTTCTTCTACTGTTTAAATCAGGGGTGCTCAAGTTGGGTCCTCGAGAGCCCCTATCCAGCCTGTTTTCCATGTTTCCTCCCTGCAGCACAGCTGAATCTAATGATCAGCTAATCAGCAAGCTTTGCAGAAGCCTGATAACGATCCTGATCATTATTCAGGTGTGTACGTGAAGAGAAACATGGAAAACAGGCTGGATAGGGGCTCTCGAGGACCCAACTTGAGCACCCCTGGTTTAAATGATACAAAGTTACTTAACTTGCGGCCAAAGGTATTCAAGGGTTTCCGCTGATCTGGAATGTACTTGAGTGACAGTAAAACAAAAACAAGAAGAACAAGCCCTTTTTCAAGGTCAATCCTCAAAAGGGATCATGAAATTGTGATGCTGCGGTGACCCACAAGGGAGAGTCATTCACGGGGGACCTGTACCTTGAACGGACAGGCAGGAATGGGTTCAAAGGGTTGATAATATACTTAAAATGAAAGATAGACTTGAAAGGGTTTAAGAAGAGTAGCTTGCTGCTAGCTTTGTAAACAATCAGTTTTGTGTGAAGACTAAAAGAAACATGACGTGCCTTCGTCTCCTGGTCTCGACATTAACCCGCATCTCCACAATGCCGTGCTCCGTCCGGTCTCGACAGCTTTGCAAGTCAGCAAATCCACCTCGCTATCTACCTAGCTAGCGCATATACCAACCTGACCTATGGGCTCTTTGCACAAATCCACTACTCCCCTGAACTCAATACCACTTCCTTCATTTCCTGTCTTTCATGACTGGACAAACTGATTAAAACGGGTCTACCTGACCTCAGTAACCACAATGACAATTTGTCCAATCATGAAAGACAGGAAATGAAGGAGTGGTATTGAGTTCAGGGAGTAGTGGATTTCTGCAAAGAGCCCATCGTACCAAAAGCATCTAGTGGGTTTTCCATCCACCTATTTTTTATTCATATTTTCAAGAAATGCGAAAATGAAACTGAATAGAAACGCTAGAAATTCGAAAAAGGGCCCAAAATTCGCAAAAAAGCTTTTTACGCTTGGAGATGGTGGTGTTTGAAGCATATCAAAAAAAGGAAAATGCACATTTTGGCTATGGAAACAGGTTTTGCGAATAAACGCTGACAAGACCAGATACACGTCGGACGCTTTGACCGGATATTACACCTATCACACGTACGTTTGTAGTCACAAAGCAATGGCGGATGATAAAGTAAAGGTATGTTTGGGGGGACGACAAAACGGAAAACTTTTTGGAATTAATTAGAGAAGTGAATATTAATGCAATTTTAGATGGAAAACGGCAAAGAAACGCTAAGAAACGTTTATCAAGAATTACAAAAGCAAACTCATACGATGTCATCGCACGGCGTAGTCGCTTCCTGGTTTTCTTCTTCTTTTAAATGACTGGTGGATCGCATCTCTATGGTGTATAGCGTTACACACAATGGCGGAGTACCCTCTCAATATTCGCAAAAGAAGAACAGATGGAAGCGGGCATACGCGGCATGTCCGTTTTGCGCATTTTTTTGAAATTCGCTTAAAAAATTTGAAATAACTGGCGGGAAACCTGACTTCTGCCTCACCTTAAAGCAGGTCAGAGTTTCCCATCTGCCTCGGTTGCCTCCTTCCGATTGGGCTCACTTGGGCAAATTCCATAGTCGGAGTTCATCAAACTACAAACCTTAGCATTCTCTCAACAAGGCTGCTACAAACCAAAATGGCAGACTTCCCGTCAGTTCCAGTCATGGGTTCCTGAGGTTGTTATTCTCACATCGGGTTACGTTGAAATTTTGCATCCATCACTGAAACTGGGCTAAATTTTACTCAAGATTGAGTTTGGTTGAGTGATTTGTCTAAGATCAATGCTATCAGAGGCTTTTCCTCCCTCTATTTTGCATTACTGTGTGCTAAAGTGCCTATTCACGGGTTAACACAAAGGTTAATGAGGTGGGACAAAGCCTGCGTTTAAAAAAAAAAAAAAAAAAAAAAAGTGACACAGGCGTCCACGTGGGCCGATTCGCCACGGCTGCCGATGCCATCCCTGAAGTTTAATTCATTCAAATGAATTTTCTTTTTAATTGTTTTATCCTTGGTGTGCCGTAACTCCATTAGAGAGCACGGCGCAGCAGAGATGAGATGCAATAATAATAGCGAGACGAAGCGTGGGTTGAAAAGTGCACGGTGGGACCCAGAGGAAAAAAGTCGACTTAAAAAAAAAAAAAAAGAAAGAAAAAACATGGAGATGAATGAAGCAGATTGGAGTTGATAGGACATGTGCGTGTGTCGCAGGCTTTTAAGCAGTAATAAGTCCTCACACACAACAATCACACTCTGCTGTCTAACTATTGCGTAATTGTTCCTGTGGAGAACAAGAACAAGTCATCTGTCCACAGGCTCTCCAAAAAAACGAGTGGGGAAATGACATGCTGTCAATATTCGTGTTAAGGAAAAAAATTCAGCTTTCTAAAAGGTTTAGAATAACCCGTTTACATGGTGAGTAAATAAAGTTACTCCCGTATAAATGGTATTGTGAACCATCCCCATCTAAACAGTGACGCAGGCACGTATGTCAGCACGCAAATTTCATGCACGGAACACAAACCAATGATCCTTTCAAACGAGGTATTCCGATCGCATTTATATGACCAACTATTCGGGTTAGAAAAGGGGTAACTCAGGGGTCTTGTTAATTTTTTGGTTGCTTTTTTTGCACGATATTTAAATTTATTTGATAATCTTTAACATTCAAGTGGGGAAACTATGCAAAAAGATAACAATTCTAATAAAAAAAGGGCAAATACTTTTTCATGGCACTATTACCTTTGACCTCTTACTACAAGCAAAAAACGTACTGTTCACGCCGTACCCACCTACCACTTGCTGTGGTTGCATTTTCACCGTCAATCTCAAACGGAGAAAATTCAAACGCTGCGAGGATGGAGCGGCAAGGTCAGCAAGGTGTTTCGTATCCAACTTGGGAGAAGGGCGAGGTCACAGCAACTCATCGCGTACGTCTCCGCGGGATTTCATCGAGACGGGTTACAACTTTCGGCGATTGTTCTGCAAGTTTTTGCTGCGTCGCTGCACCGCACCAGATGACCTTGAGGGGGCGGCAGCCTCTTAACTGGAATCGTTTTTTTTGCTCGTTAGACAGTTGTTACTTTTTGACAGCGCCTTGGAGGATCTGCTCGTAGTGGACACTGCGGACCGGCCATTATTGTTAACTACAATGCTGCCTCAGCGTTTTTCAGACCGCATGCCAAGACGTGACGTCTACCGACAATCGCAACGCATTCTAGTATACTGCGCTACTCTGAGGGATTCAAGGGCATATTTCATCCACATATGTAAGTTTAAAAAATATATAGAAAAAATCTTAAAAATTCATCTTGATCTTGCCTTACTGCAGCCATTGTGAAGCCTCCAGTGACATTAAACCGTGATTTTTGGCGTACCCTCATCGCACATGCTAAAACGTGAGCCTCGTCTTTATGAAAAATGGAGACGTGTTTTTTTTTTAATACAAGCCACGGGCTATAAAAAGAGAACTTGAGGGATGGTCCGCGGGGGCGGGGTTGCGGGGGTCTTGATGCAAAGCGAGGCGAGGTTGATGGGAATATGGGCCGAGGGGAATACAAGAGAGATGGGCAGCACTGGAGCATGATTTTTAAACTACACCATTCTACTGTGTGTGCGCGCGTGTATATATGTCTAGATATGAATATATTTATATATGCCCATTGATTGAGCAGACATTCACTTGAGAGCAAAGGCTCGGATTCGTCTACGTGTGTGCGCGCATTAGAATGAAAGAGTCCGGCGTGGGAGTGAACACGAGGCACTCTCCCATTTGCTTCTTATGTAATACGAGCTGTTGGCTGGAAAATTCACACTAAATTGAAAATGGTTGGAAGGTGGATTTAAAAACCTCCCCCGCCAACAAACCCCCCTTTTTTTTTCAAATGATTCTCTTGTTCCATCATTAAAATAAAAAGTCAACGCTAGAAGCTTTGTAGTCGCCGCACCATCAGCGAGTGGTTTCTGCCAATAAGCACGTCATCAGCCAGGCCAAGTGGAGCATCCAAACTGGAGTCATGCCGTTTAATAGAGATATTCACTATTTAGTTTAACACACGACCAGGGACATGCTCGCGGGGAAAAATATTCCTGAGTGACATGTGCCAGTTCCTGTTCGAAATACAAATTCTAGTCCAAAAATATGCAAATATAAACATTTATATGAATATTTATCCATCCATCTGTCTGTCCGTCTGTCCATCCTAATAAATGTTGTTTCTATCATCTGACTATGCAATAAGAATATATGATATAAGCTCTAAATATACAGAAATAGCGTGAACGAAAAATGCACAATATTATATTTGAAAGCGGCACAAAATCCCTTTTACCTTTTTATTATCAATCTTGGCTGCCGTTATTATCTCTGCCAGGGAAGTTATGTGGCATTGTCACCTATCTTCACCATCATCATTATCACGTTGTTATCAGGCTGCTCGCTTACGCTCAACTCGCTTCAGGCAGATGCGCATCTTTCCCGTACGACAGGCCCGCCGAGATATCAGGCAAGTTAGGATATTCTTGTTTTCTTACATAGCTGAAAAAAAAATACAGCTGGGCTGCAACTTGTGTTTTAAAAAAAAAAAGTCACTAATCAAATGAAAACCATGACTACTCGATACATTTTTAGGAGTAGGCTATGATTTGAGTGATTTGAGAAACCTAAGTTAGTTAGTTAGTTAGCTATAGCTGGCTAGAAATGGAGCTAGCTTGATTAACCAATCACATTCAGACAATTGCTCATCAAACCACATTCGGACAACTTCAGGTCACACAAGAGTAAACAGGACGACGATTGCATGTCTATGGGAAGAAGGGTGACGATGAAGAGCAACACCGGTTGGATCTTTTCTTTGGTGACGACCGAGGTTCTTAATCAACCTCTCTTTCAGTCTTTTAACTGTTAGAGGAGGGCAGTTTGGTGGTTTGGGATTTATTTTAAGGCTGTTCCGACAGCTAGCGATAGCGTGTGCCATTTGCGACAGGCTTGCATTTATTACATTTGAGGACAGGACTTGAATATTTTGCAAGTGACCGCGCTAGGACACTCCACTCGAGGCGTCCGTGTTGAGAACGCCAAATCAGCGATTAATCGACTTCAAGCTATAAATGTCATTGCAGAGTAGAAGGCTACAAAGGAGATTGACTAGTTAACTAGTTTCTTCCGCAACTATAAGTTAGTCAGTCAGTTAGTTAGTTAGTGCCACATCTATAGGGTTCTAACAATCCTTCGACAACCAACAAGAAGTAAAGAAGACTGCATGCTGAATATCCTTCAAAACCAATAGGAGATCAAATTTTCCAAAATTTGAACAAAGCATTTGACATGGTTGATAATTACGAAATCAACATCTCATACTCTCCCTTAAAGTTTGAATAATTATGTTTTCAGAGCCAATCAAAATGGTCTTTCTTCTAACAAAGAACTTCCTCTTCCTGCAATTTTGAAAAAAGTTGGCCAGTATTAGAATGATCATTTCGAAAATGTGGGGGCCCAAATAGTGGCCAGAAAGATGAGTTGATGTGACTTTTGACGTCTGCCCTCATCGGAGGTAGTTCTCAATTCAAAATCAATAGGGTCTGCCCCTAACCAAGACATACAAATCCCTGAAAAAGATTGTTTACAAGGCTGATGTCATTTCAAATCAATGAGGTCTTGCCCCAAAGTAGACATCTAATCCCTAAAAAAAACGTGGAGGCTGATTATATAGCTGATATTTCTTTGCAGATCAATCGGGTCTTGCACCGACAAACATATCATCCCCGAGAACTTAGAGCAGATTGGCTCAACAGCTGATATCTTTGAAAAACAATACGGTCTTGCGCTAACAAATACATAAAATCCCCCCAAATCCTAAGAAGACAGTCTACATGAGTAATGTTTTCAAAATCAACGGGGTCGACTCTGGCCCTAACGCAGAAATTAGATTCAAAAAATTGTTTTTAACATGACTGATTGATATCCTTCAAAATCATTTGTGTCCCAGTAAAAAAAAAGACACTGAAAATATGACCGAGACCAAGTTTGCATCCTTCAAAACCACAGGGATCACGTCAAAAAGGTTACGTAAAATCCGGATTTTCATTTCTCAGTAATATGTATGAAAGAAGTTCAATTGTATGTGAGAAAAAAAAACGGTGTGAGAGCATTTCGCTGGTATGTATGAGACTGTGTATGTATGAGAGGTGATCCTGAATTATGCCTCTTGAAGCCCCTCATAGTTGCACACCCATTACATCACACCAACCTGTGTTATGATGTGTGTGTGTGTGTGTGTGTGTGTGTTTGTGCTATTCCGAGACATTTTCTGATCCTTACGGTGGGTGACATTGAAGGAATCTGTCAAGTGCCACTTAATGATGTGCCGTGTCTATTTATAGCCTGCTTGTTTGTTGTTTCCGGTGCTGGTGTAAAAAAGATTTTATTTGTTATCTTTGTGTGGGGGTGTGTGTGTGCGTGTGTGTGTGTCACCGCCCTTGAGATTGTCAACTTGTGTAATCATCAAGTCGTCGACATTGTGGCGGGTCAAAAATAAACGAGCGCAACCATCAGCAGCCATTGAAGAGGTGGCGAGATATGTATTACGTGCTTCCTAGTGGTGGGCAGATCGAGCCGTACAACACGTTTCGGAATTTCCCGCAACAGATGAAAAAAATCTAAACTAGTGGCCAAGAGAAAATATGCATGTGAGGTGCAGCTATTCGGGATGACCATCCTTACATTATACATTGTAGTATCTGTGACATTGAATGTGTGTGCAACAGTGCTAGAGGAGATTTAAAGTATTGATTTTCTTTTTAAAGACAAAAAGGTTTGTGTTTACATTTTTTTTTTTTTTACTCGTTTCAGCATCCACTGGCGCCTTAAATAGGGGTGTCAAAATTAGTGCGTTAATTTTGAGTTAATTTAAAGTTCCAACACAGCAGACACGTCCACGTCAAAATTTAGCAGTAATAAATGTAATAATAGATACTGGGGTTAAGTTCTATTTTACAAATTTAAAAATGTGCAGCATTTCACAAGTTACTTCATGTTAAAAATTAGATAGCTCTTAATATGCAAAAAAAAGCACTGAGCTGACACCAACATCTTACAAATGCAATTATGCACAAATTAATATCACACTCGTTTTTTACAGTACAGTACATATTTTTAATTTTAACCTTATTCTATGAATTATTATGAAATTACTGTATCAATGACTAAAAGATGCAGCCATATTTCTATGAAACATTTTTCCCTACTTTTATGTAAAGAAGAGTATGCAAACTAAGAAAAAAATATTTTATTGTACATTTAGAACAGATATAAAATTTGCGATTAATCGTGAGTTAACTATTGAAGTCATGCGATTAATTGGGATTTTAAAAAAATCGCCTGACACCCCTAAAAACAAAAAACAAAACAAAGCAATGACTACAAGGCAAAGATGAACATTTTTAAAAAACCAACATGGCGGCTGCAATAACACGACGACCACCACTACAAATAATCCACTGTGTATAAAATTAAAATCCACGACACACTCGGTCACACACAGGCACATTCACGTGCGCAAGGTGGACAGTAATGTCATTGTCCCATGGCAGTTATTCATGACAACCACCACCATGCACAATAGAAATAAAAAAAACAATGTGAACAAAATCCTCAATCATGTGCGCAATGTACATAAACATAATGGTAAATGATCTCAGTTCTCCGAGTTATTCATGATAACTGCCACAACGCATAAATGAAATAAATAGAAGACATGAAAATAATTCAGAGGGTCAAATGCCAACAGCAAGCTCTGCCACCGCAGGCACATGCACGTAGGTGTAATATCATTAACGTGATTGCACCACCTGTCAGTTATTTTTGATAAACGCCATCGTGCACAATAGAAACAAAGACAATGGCTAGATGTAATCCAGTCAAAACAGTGCGTGTCGAAAGGTCTACCGTGCAACCGCATGCGTGTTCATTATCGGACCAAATGCTGTGTGTCTCTGAATAGCCGAGTAAACATGTTTTTCTTTTAAGCGCGTCCCTGGAGGTTTCCGCCAAATGGCTGTGGAAGACTGAAAAGTAAATCTTCTTCTTTTTCTTCACTTCCATATGTCGCTACTTCGGTGCACGTTTTTTTTTATTAATTTTTTAAAGCAACTATATTAAGCCATTGCGCAGCTGTCGTGAACTATTGATGGCGATGTCTTAAAAGGGGAGACGCTCACAAAAACAGTTAAAGTGCATTCAGTGTCACCACTTTGCTTGCCTTTCAATCGGAGACTTGCTTTACACAGACACGCTGACCACTCAGCTATTAGCCGACCCGCCGTTGATGTCTCACAGTGAGAGGTCGACCCCCCCCCCCCCCCCCCAAAAAAAAAACCCTTGCAAAAAATGGCAGCCAAATTACTCTGCCTCCATTAGCGTGGAACACGCAGCCAAACAGCAAAGGGAAGAAGGCGAATGCAACTTCAATAGCAGCTCAATATGTGATCAACACATACAGTGAACCCAAATTTGGAAGCAAATAGAAAACATTCCCAATTAATGGACAGCACCCCCCCCCCCCCCCCACACACACACACACTAACATATATCCAAAATTGTCTCGTTAATAGTTCGAACTGTAATGATACCCCAAAATATGATCCTAAAAAATATCAGTGTTCAGATTCCTTTTGCTACTCTGGCTTCCTCCAACATACTATAAACATGCATGTCAGGTTCATTGAAGACTCAAAATCTCACAATTTGGTGACAAGTGGACTCGATTTTAGACTCGGTAAAAGCACGTCTAACTTGAGGTGAAGGTGATATAATGCGATTTTGTTGGATTAGATGGAGGCGCAGGCTGACAGATTCTGAGCTCGGCTGACGTGTGGTGGATGTTTGTGAGCGAACGAATTATAATCATTATCATCATTATAATTACTAGCAGCCCGCACCACACAATTTGTGCGCGCCAATCTCATCTCTCGTAGCCCAACGAGGTATTTTGCCTCTGCAGTGTCAAGAACTCCAACCGCCCTGATTTTAATGCAAATGAGGGATGCCACGACCATTGGCCAAGAGTTGGCAACATTCCATCCCATAATGGTGCACAATAGCGAAAACGCCACTTCCTAGCTGCGCCTTGTGTACAAAAATACCAAAAGAAAAATAACTCCGCCCATGCACACTTAGATGGTGCTTTTTTACTGGTACCAAAATTTGTTCCGGAAACTGGTTGTTCGTCAACTTTTCTCTTCATGGCAGGGTTTGAGAAAGAACCGTGTGACAGGATATCTTTTCCTTCCACTTGGTGGTACTTCAGAATTACCATTCGCCAAAAGCTGCCATGAGTCTTGAGATATGGTAACCAATTAATGTTAATTTAAAAAAAAAAAAGGGGGGGGGGGTCACACTATCATTAAAGTTTGATGTCAAGTAGGGGGTTGCGAAATCTATTCCTGCGGGCCACAAATAGCCCCCTGGCCACAAGTTTGAGACCCCTGCTCTGAATTGTCTATAAATGTGAATACCGGTTAGTGGCCAACAATGACTGGGGAACAAAAGGTTCCTTAGGTACCTTAGCATATTACAAAAATTATTCCCATGTATAGTCACATGATCTATATGTATGTCAGTTCAGGTCTCATTGCCCGGCAGCACAGCTCACGCGGGCCAGCCAGGCCCAAGCGAGGCAGTGATGCAATAAATGTGTGTGTTTGTGTAAGAGTGTTTATGTGTGTGTTGATCATCTCAGGGCCTGGTTCAGGTAATGTAGTGGAGTGGAGGGTAAGCCGTCCTGACACACACGTCTGGATCACAGAGGTTATCCGCCCGCCGCGGGCTAGCGTCCGTGTAAGTGCGACCGCGTAGGTTTGTGTGTATCATTTTGTGTGTGCATGCGTGTGTGTGTGTGTGTGTGTGTGTTTGTTAGTATGTGTCAATGCATCTGAGCATGGCTTCTTATTGCGTAAAGATTCCATTAAAGGAACACGATGTAAAAAGAAAACTGAAGTTGAGATTGAACAGAGCAACCACAAGCAATACTTCATTTTTATTTATTATTATTATTAAAATTGATCGACGGTGGTCTGGAGTGAATTAGTCACCCATACAACTCTCGGTTGCACTATAATCTGCGTCGTTATCAGGATGTGGGACAAATGCACAAAAAGAAGAAAAAACTGAGAAGAAAGATTTGGTTTTAGTGGGTTAGTTCGAACGTGAGCGGCCCTCTTCCATCATTGACTTCCTCCCGACACGCTGCCTCAGCCTTTTTTCGCCTCCATAATTTAAACTCTGTAGTGAAAATGAGGGCCAAAAATAGCGGCGCTATCATCTGCTCCGTATGTTAACATCCCCGCAGCTGCCAGCGGCCATTGTGGAGCCGAACAGGGCCGCTGGAATTACCCAGAATGCAGCACAATGTGACACTCAACGCCGACTGTTATTTAGCCGCTCGTAATGAATTGAGAATAGATATTTTTTCATTTCCCAAAACTTGGCGTGGAATGATGGCAAACTATGATTCATTTGCTCATTCTGATTTTGTGAATCACTGTTCATGCTTTGAGATGTTCACAATAACAACAGAGTGGAACCGGGTTTAAAGAAGATTATGCATTTTCTTCATAACATAAAAGAGTTCCGGGGTGAAAATAAGTTAATGTTCTACGGTTTGAAAACAAAATTCTTGTTTATAAAATATTTTATTTAATTAAAGTGCACATCGATACTGTATATGTATATGTATATATATATATATATATATGTATATATACATATATATATATATATATGTGTATATGTGTATATATGTATATGTATATATACATATATATATATATATATATATATATATATGTGTATATGTGTATATATGTATATGTATATATATATATATATGTGTGTATATGTGTATATATGTATACGTATATATATATATATATATATATATATACATATATATATGTATATTTATATACATATATATATATATATATATATATATATAGATATATATATAGATATATATCTATATCTATTTCTATATCTATTTCTATATATATATATATATATATATATATATATCTATAGTATCGGACAAAGTGTACCCTTTTACTTTTATCGACAAGAGTAGAACAGCTGGATTGCTCTTAGCAGAACGCACAAAGAGGACGATAATGTCATCCTTATTACTTACTCACACGCTGAGTCTGCCACATGTCTACTCCACAATAACAAACATCTCTTTTAAAGCCAAGGTCCTGCCAAGACTTATCGATCCGAGCCACAGGTACACAATGAGTCCATTTCATGCGTACATGAAGAGAAAATATGTGACCATAAAGAGCCATGGTACCATAGACACACACCCACACACACTCGAGGTATTTTTAGAGAACAGTGTGAAGTCCCAACAGGAGTTCAATGTCCCTCTTATCGGGTGTTTTAGGGCCACCACACACCGGGTAATGTAACTAAACATTGCTATGGCTTGATGGTGGTTGGTTGGATCAAGAGATACAACAAGCTACATCTGAGTCAGTTGCGCCTGTGACATTATGACAAAACTGCTTGAGCCAATGGTCGGCCACTCATGAAAACCAGTTGCGGGATCCCGCACATTGTGCGGCAGTTCCGTCACATCACTATCTTTAATTACATCCCGACAGCAGAGGTGTTTGTGCGCGTCTCAGGCAAACAACAGGACGATATCAGTTCTCACTATTACACGGTTTATCTTGAATGTAAACACCGACCAGCTAGGAAACTAAAGCCTTTTAAAACGTCATATCTTTATCTCAAAGTCGAGTTCGCCAACCTGCCACAGCAGCTCGCCAGCTCCTTTGCATTTTGATGACCTAGCTTTCCACACTAGTTTACGCTAGCTCGACAGCCCTTTAAGACGTGGATGTTGCTATTCGTTAGAAGAGACGAACAGGAAATAAATGATTGTCATGGAGCGATTAAGACATGCTTTAGCATTCCTCATAACTCTTCCTTTGCATTTTAATTCATTTCCTGTCCACCCAGTAGCACATAGCGTACGCCTTAGCATACAAGCTCGTTTTCCGTGACGCCTCATTAGCTGCCAGGACTCATCCTTGATTGGCGCCAGCTCTGGGCCAACGTGATAATTGCCACCTCCTAAATAATTACAGCCCCAGAGTTTCTTAGCGAGGTAAGTAATGAACTAATCCCGCAAAGTAGCTCATTACGGGCAGCGTGTGGCTAATGCTACTTTGCACCACGTGGATGTGAACTGAAACTAAGTAACCAGTTTGCTCTGAGGTCACATTGGGAGTAAGAGCAAGCTAGTTAGCTAACTCTCCCGTTTACACAACTATAGTGGCAGATGTTCCCAGGCTAGTTGCCATGAAACCCAGTTACTTTTTGACTATGGCGAAGCTGCCATGCTAATTGGCTAAACTAGCTAGCAACCCTCAACGACAGCATTGGTAAGGATGGCTACCACTTTGTGGTGGATAACACATTTAATTATACACTAATGCTAGCGGAACATCCCCAGACTTCACCTGCTCTTGCCATGCTGACCAGCAGCACAGTACACTAAGACAGGTAATTGCTACTGTAGCTAAGGTAAATTAGCACTTTTAAGATTCGTACACTAATTTTGATGGAAGATCTCCAAACAATGTCACTTTGATAGTAAGATAGCTTTCTATGCTAGTTACCAGCAAGCCCTTAAAACCCCAGATGCAGCTATTCAAAGTTTCTAACTCTCCCGTAAAAAGTGATAGCGACCACGGATTCCAGATTGGTGAGCTAAAAAGTTAGTTTAAATATTAATGGTGGTGACACAGGCTGCTGGTTATCTTATCACTTTTGAAGTAGTTAACTCACTTATTTTTACATTGATGGTGGCTTTGAGGTAGCATAGCTTGAAGTAGCAAAGAAAAACACAGATGACAATGTAAGATGCTAATTGAAGTAGCCAAATTACTCTTAATCTTAGTAATTGTAGTTTACCAGCTAGCCAGCCAACCGTTTCGACGCCTAGTCATTGACGACTGAAAGCCATACATCCCATACTAATTAGCCAACCAGATGCTGTAGCCAATGCTAATTAGCTTATCCGATAACTTAGAAGATGACTTGTAGCAAGACCAGGAGAAGAGGTGGACATTTTTAGGTGAAACATTATCATGATAAAGGCAAATGTCATCAAAGCAGTAATGTTGTTGGATGCACAGATTAGCCCTGGTTAACAACGTTAGCTCGATTGTTACTTGAATGGCCAGTGAAGTTGTCGACATGCATGCAAGGACTATTTGTGTGTGTGGTCACTGCATGCTCAACCCACGCAGATCAGCGTAAGTGGGTGGCTCGGTGTTGAAATGCTGCCTCCACCAAGGAAAATACAATCTATTCTTTTACTGTCTACTCCACCAGTAGCTCCATCCCATTGTCGTCATAGTAACAATCTTCACTTTGGCACACCCCACAATAAAGTGGGTGATCTTTGCATGAGACAGGACCACCCCCTCGAAACAGGTTAATCCCATACGCATGACTAACCTTTCATGCCGAACTTGGAGCGTCGTCCGTATTTGTTGATGAGCACGAAAAGGACAAGGAGGAGGACGCACGCAAATCCTGCCAGGCCCACCGCGATCGAGACCTGTACCAAAGGGAGAAAATGTTCGTTTCTTGTCATGATATTGCTAGCGAAGAAAATGAGCAATTATGTTAAAGAAGAAGATTTTTGTCTTAACTTAAAAACAAAACTCACCCCAAACGTGTCCTCATCCGGGCGGCCTGAATCCGAGTCTGTTGGCGCAGAGGGGACTGCAAAATACAAACACAAGAAGAAGACATTAGAATGGAGTTTGGCATGAGATTAGACGCCAGCATGCAGGGAGCTACAAGGAAGAAGACCACACATAAAACAAACCAAAAAAAACATGTATAAGCAGAAAGAAGCGGCTGCAAAGTAAGATATATATATTTTATATAGACATATTTATTAACAGTTGTTCAACAGCTACTGGACACACTTCATGGTTTTTACCACTATATAAACGGACACACTGCCTTTATTTCTTTTCCATCCTCTCATCATCTCTCTTCTCACAAAATGGCCAACTGTCAAAAGGAGCCATCCAATTGATTAGTGCATACACACAGACAACTCTTTTTGTTTTTGACATGTGGCTCATTTCTACGTTTCTCTCAATTGTGCACTGTGCTGTCATGAACAAAACGGGCCTCCACGGTGTCGTCCCAAAACAACAGGATGCGGTCAAACAGCAGCCGTGTGTAACGCCGTGACACAGGTGGAATGAAGTGAAGCGCTACGAGGGAGAAACTCGAGGGCCGGCAGCCGGCACATCACACACTCATTTGTGCTGAAATGAATGCCGGCTCAGCTACACCGCCTGCCAGTGGTTGGAATGTGCGCATTCACCACCGCATTAGCATCTTCCTCATCTTCTTCAGCAGCCTGTCATTTCTGCCTCTTTCCCCGCACACCTCGACTAGAATGTTGTCAAAATAAGAAGCACTATTTTATGGGGGGGGATTAATTTCAGGAAAATAAAGTTGCGGATATGAGAAAACTGTTTCACACAGAAAAATAATTTCCTGAGAATAAAATTGAACTATGAGAGAGAGAGAGAGAGAGAGAGAGAGAGAGAGAGAGAGAGAGAGAGAGAGAGAGAGAAAGAGTAAGAGAAAGAGAGAAAGAGAAAGAGAAAGAGAAAGAGAGAGAGAAAATCAGGAAAGTAAAGTTGTAATATAACAATTAAGTCACACAGAAAACTCAATTACACTACAATATAATGACAAAACATTGCTAAATTGATAAAAAAAAATGGGAGAAACGAAATTATTTAATCGATATAAAACATAATTTTAACAATAAAGTTTTGCTATCAGACAAACAGTCTTAAAAAATCATTACACGAGAAAAAAGTTGTAATATTACAACAACAAAAAATACATTGTTGTCCTTATGCTATTTTAGGGGAAATCCTATGAACTTTATTACATTAAAAGTGTACTATTATGGCAACATCGTAATAACTTTATGCAGTTGTGATAAAAGTGGTAGATAGAGAAAAAAAAATAGTTGCAGTTTGCCAAAAATAAATAAATAAATCTTAATTTTATGAGGAGAAAAAATCCTCAATTTTATGATATTGAAACGATATGAAATAAGATTTTTTATTTATTTTTTTTTGAAAAATAGCTATTTTGCATGTAGACGCATAACATCACGGGAATGAAGTTACGGGAAGATATTAAAAACTTTTAACTTTTTTTTTTAACAAGCAAAAAATATTTTTAAAAGAGCACAATTGGAAAAAAATATTTGCTTATTCAATACTGTAATATGAGAATAAAGATGTATTTTGACATGGGTCATATTTTGGCAAAAAATAAAAAATATACAAAACAACAACTACATAATTTTTACAACCAAGTGATATTTTTCATGTAAAAACATAATTTCAGGAGAACTAATTTCTAATAAAAGAATACAGTCATGGTTTTAACACAAACAAAAACAAACAAACACGTAATTTCTCGCAAATTAAATTATCATATGATAAATTAAAGAACAAACACTTAGCGAAAAATAAAAAGCTATTTCAATATAGCCAAGTCATAATATGCAAATCAAGCTCAATTCATAAAGACAACACGATATGAAGCCAATATGACAACTGGACTGACTACTTCTATTAATAAACACGCAATCAAACGTTTTCATTGGTTGTGGTTGAACTGAAAGTAAGTGAAGAAGGGTCATTCCAACCTAAACGCCTCATCCGTCACAGGCTTTAATGCGGCGTAATAATGTGCATCCGATGAGGACGAACGGCCTGGCATGGAGATGGAGGAGCACCGCCATGAAGGTGAGAGATCAGAACGGCCCACTTTGTTTAAGCTGTCAGCAGACACAGCAGGAAACGACACGCACCGTGCGCGCCGCATTTATAACAATGTGTGTTCATAATTATCAGAAAGAGCAAATTGATTTTTCAACAGGCCCCGGAAAAGTGTATGCATCCGTGTGAAAATGTATACATTTGCTCAGCAGCACCCTATGAAAAACAAAATCAGCCAGCGACAGCAGCGTGACCAAGCGCGACAGTCTTGATTTTGAGCCTTGTGTCCCGAGTCCCAGCGCATTTCGCACTTTGACGCAGGTTCTATCACGACATTCCGTTTTTTTTTTTTTTAAGTTGTTTGGGCCACGTGCATGTCAATCACACAGCTGTAATGTCATAAACGAATTCAAAAGGAAATTAACAGTTAAATTGCTGGTCGCTAGGTGTATTATCGTCATACGGTATTTTCGTCAGTGTCTAAGACTCATGGGAAATGTAGTCCTACTAGCCGAATGCTGCGATCGCCGGTCAGACCCGATGCACGTTGAGCTTTTCTGGCGGCATATTTTCAACGTTATAATGCGGGACCGGCGAGAGGTAAACGGCACAGTCAGCTTCCTGTAGCTGCAAAGGTTGGATAATGGCAATGAACTGTCAACAAAGATAACATTTATCCAAAGTAACAATACAACCAGATTGACTTAAATGTGTTAAAAATAGTTCCTGGTGATTTGATTTTCAGCGATAATGCAGTGTCCCTTTTTTTTTTTTTTTTTTTTTTTTTTTTTACCTAATCACACGAGGCAATCATTTTATAAAAGTTCACAGTTCTGCATTTTGAAAAAATTTAACACGACTTCAGACACCCAAAATGGTTCCTTAACCTGGAAATGAGTTGAACACAAACACGACAGAGCTTTGAATCAAAGACAACTGAACACACACTGTGGCCGCAAAGTCCTAAAACAGACACAAAAAATACCACAAAGAAAAACAGTCATTGCTTCGATGACCACTCAGAGCAACGCAATGTGACCACATATCTCCACGGTACCTGTGTGTGTGTGTGTGTCTGTATATACGCCAAAGCCACACCAAAAAATTAACTAAAAGCACTACAACTACTACAGCAAAAAAAAAAAAGGCTAATCTAAGCCGGGTTTAAATGTGAAAATACAAATACTCACCCAGCTCCACAACGTCTGCAAAGAAGAAAACAAAGAGAGTCACGCTGCGTGCGACAAACTGACAAGAGGTTATTAACCTTGGAATATTGACCATGGGGAGAAATTTGCCAGCCTTTGTGGGGGGGGGGGGGGGGGGTTGGCAGCCCCTCCCCTTCTCCAGAACAATCTACTTGAAGTGAACTGAGTGTGAACCCTGCCCAAGCTCAGCATCCTTGCGAGGGCACACTTTTAATCAAACAAAAAGGGCCCCGGCCCCAAAAGAGAAACCAGGAACTTTCTGCACAAGTTATTTGAATTCAAAATTGTGATGGTCGTGGGGGGCAGGTCAGGGTTCCATCCTTGGGCTGAGGTGTCTTTGGCATGTGGAGTTTGGAAGAATCCTTTCCTTTCAAACTCATTTGCATGTTTAATAAAATATGCTTCATGAAAAGCGTAACTTGTGATGTTTACAAAACATTGAAGTCTTCAATTAACCTTTTGCAGCTTTGTCATCGAACCAAACCTGTTTTTGTAAACATCGAAGCAATAGTCAATGATCTCATGGATGACATTTTGTAAGCATCAAAGACATTTTCTTTGTCTCGATTTAAACGTTTATTGGTAACTCAATTTGTCTTTGATCATATCTTCAATGAAACTTATGTCCACCCAACACCGAGTGACACGGTCAAAAGGGACTGAACTGGACAATCACGAAACGGCGAGTTGCCATTCAGTGAAGACAACATTTTCTTTTTAGAATCATGTATATTACCTTCATTCAAGACAGACCCGAAGGGGTCGGCAACCTTTACTGTCAAAAGAGCCATTTTAGGGCCAATAAATAACCAAAAATCTGTTTGGAGCCCAAAAACATTTGAAGATTGTTATGAAGGAAACCGTGTCTTAGTGTACTGAGGGCCCCAGACGGTGCTAATTTGAGTTACACCATAACAGAAAGATATGCAGCATTTGATATACTTTGAGATAAATTTTCTTCTAACACTAATCTTCCGTTTTTGGATTATTTTTTGTTTGTAATTTTTCAGACTTCGTTTTTCATACATTTTCAGAAGTGTCTGCCTTTCTGTCATATTTCTTAAATTTTTGACAATTTTATGGACATATAATGGTAATGTTATGCCTCTTCCTTTTTTGGACATTTTATGGTAATTTTTTAAATTCACTTTTTCTGCCTTTTTGCTATAAATTTTCTGAAATTTTTGGGCAATTTTGTGGGCATTTTATGGTGATTTGGGGGATTTCGTCTTGTTTTTGGACATTTTTGAGTTACTTTTTGAACATGTTCTTTCCTGTCTTTTTATAAATCAATTTTCAGACTTTTTTGGCAATGTTGTGGACATTTCACTGTAATTTTCTGCTTTTCCTCTTACTTTCTGGACATTTTTAGGTAATTAAAAAGTTAGTAATAAGTAACCAGTAGAGTAAAAGCTTTTACATCTACTGTTCATCACTCTTTTATCTAAAAATAAAGATACAAATGTAAAAAAAAAAAAAAAGTGTGTGTTTTTTTTTGGGGGGGGAGATCCACAGGGAGCCACAGGAGAGAGACCGAAGAGCCACATATGGCTCCAGAGCCGCAGGTTGCAGACCCCTGCCCTAAGGTATATTTCTGTACACATCAAAGACACGTTCTTTTCTTCAATGACGCCATGATTTGTACCCACCTTCATCATCAATGCCGGGCGCCATGAGGAAGTGTCCGTACACCGTCTTGCTGACCGTCCCAAGTGAGTTGCTGGCTTCCAAGGTGTAGTTGCCGTTGTTGATGTGTGTGGGGTTCTGGAAGGTCAGGCAGCCCTCCAGGTAGTCCTGGTAGAAGTCCATCTCGGTGCGGATGTACTGGTTGTGCAGGATCTCCTTGTTCTTGTGGAACCAGCGCAACTTTGGGTGCGGGTACCCTCGCACCGTGAACTCAATGCAGGTGTCGTGGCGCTGCTCGGGCTCGGCCAGGCGAAGGATGACCGGAGGGACTGCGGACAGGCAGAGAAGGGCAATTGAGTTGGTCCATCATTTTACCCCAAAAATGCATCACACACCTTTCGTAACCTCAAAATATCATTTGTCAAAATGGTTGTTAGCCAAGTGGGATATTTTATTTCTATTTTTTTAATCTAATTATAGTCTTACTTTTTCCTGGGAAAAAAAAGTAGAATTTACCAACATACATTATGTACTGTACATGTGAGGTGCAGGTATTGTTTGTGTCCACTGGGGGCGCCATCCACATTTTCTCCACTGTAGCATTTGTAATGTTGAATGTGTATCGGTCTTAAAAGCCGAGCCTGGCCTTTTGAGTGACATGGAAGTGAGCGAATGAGGATGTCCGGCTGGCCTGCTCATAACTGGCTGTGTTCATAGAGTGACGATGTCAGTTAGCTAGGTTGAATTGGCTAACGACGTAGACGTGCAGCTGTCTAAATTAACCCATTCGACCCACCAGTTGTACTTTGCAATAGGCACATTGTACTTTAGCTTCTTTTATGAAAGTGAAAGTCAACCTTAACCATTTCTTGACAATGATATTGTAATATGTGACCTCACTAGTCTAAACATGACGTTCTGATTAATATTTAATTTGTGGAATAAGAGTTATGAAGCAAAAATCCAGCCATTTTTATCCATCTCAGGGGCCGGCCATTTTGTCACTTGCTGTCGACTGAAGATGACATCACGGTTGCTCAGGGAACGACCAATCACAGCTCACCTGTTTTCTGAACCTGCGCTGTGATTGGTTGTTACCTCAGACGACCTGAGCAACATTGATGTTATCTTTAGTCAACAGCAAGTGGCAAAATGGCCGCCCCCTGAGATGGATAAAAATGTCTGGATTTTGCTTCATGGCTCATATTCCACTAACGCAATGTTAACCAGAATACCAGTGGGGCTGCATTGAACATATTATTGTCAAAAAATGTGTTTGTGGTTGACTTCCCCTTTAAGTGTGAAATGATCACAAACGTTTGACATTCTCTCTCTTTTTAAAGATTTGTTCCTCTTGGCTCACACTTACTGTATTATTATTACGTGACTCCAGAGGAACGGTCCGTGTAGAAAAATAATCACCCAAAAATTCTACCATACAGGTATAGGGAATAATCTGCGATATAATTTCATCTGACCAGCACACTTGTTAATTGACGCCTGAAAAAAGTTGAGTATTGAGTCATTTTAGTCACAGTTATGTTCTGTTGATTCTGTATGTAAATCGGAACACAGCCAGTCTTTATCGATCAATAACCCATGCTAACACAACATCAAAGTCAGAATTACACTCAATATTTCTTAATCCATCGGCATAAATCCAAAGAAACTTCATTTCACCCCTAAAATCAGCCACCAAGTTACCAAACATTCCTAAAGCTTTAGGCTGACATTGTTTGGACAACCCCAAAAACTGCAGCAGCAGACTAAATTTAAGCTATTTTGATTTACCCGAGGGAAGAGATGACACATCGGAGACAGGAGTGTGCAGCGCGAGGCGGGATGACGATAGCGACAACATGTTAATCGTGGAGCTCGGAGTGGAAACCTCGAAGCTGGCATTGAATCCCAAAATTCGCAGCCATAAAGGGGGCATAACTTGGAAAAGTTCATCTTTAATTGCTCGTATGAAAACAGTCAGGTCCTTCGAGTGTGTGAAATGAAACCACCAAGTACAAGGGGGTTCTCGGTTTACAACAAAGTTCCGCGCTAAAGCGGAAATTATATGCAATTTGGGGAGCACAATTACCCTACGTTAACACTATGTGTCGTCAGAATTACTGTAAACATTTGCATGAAAACATTTTTAGGCCATAAATAGAAAACAATAAAATGGAAAAAATATATAGTATATAATCCGCTATAAGAAGTCACAGGGCTCAATTTTTGTGCAGACTAAGTGTATAATTGTGCACATGGATGCAGTTTTATTTATTCCGTTTTTTGTTCTTTTGGTAATTTCCCTGATGAGTGTCGTTATAAAAGTGCGCTGTTGTGTTTGTGAACAAAGCTTACTTGCTTCCTGATGAATGGATTGTTTTTTTTAAATATACATTTTACAAGACCCCCCCCCCCCCATACAATAGAACAAAGACACATAGAAAGAGAAAAAAATAATAATGTGGATTGTCATGTTCAAAAATGTGCACCAAAAATGGAAATATAAATATACAGACAGCGGCAGAGCTTTAAACACTAGTTAATCAAATAGTTGGTGGTTCATAATTAGTGATCGAGTAGTGGATGGATTTAGAGAGAGAGAGAGAGAGAGAGAGAGAGAGAGAGAGAGAGAGAGAGAGAGAGAGAGAGAGAGAGAGAGAGAGAGAGAGAGAGAGAGAGAGAGAGAGAGAGAGAGATCAAGAAAAAACTGTCACATCGGCAGACACGTTTCATAAACAATTCACCGGCTGATTTGTCTTTGTAATGAGCAGGTTACATCATCAAACTATCTGGCAGACAGCCTTAACTTGCAAGCCACCCCCCCCCCCCCAAAAAAATAAAAAATACTAGGCATCCTGTGACAGCTGTGTTTCTATATAAGCGGCTGCTCAGCTACTTGTCATTCAGAAGTGGTTATTTATTATTATAGAGTGCATGTGGGTGTGGTCATTAATAATAAGCAAGGCCTTTTGGGGTCAACTTGCTGCAAGGGAGACTGTTGGCTTGGACACCTTTATTAGCTCTGCCCAGTATCCTTGCAAGACGGATCTCATGCAAGAACACAACTCCTCTTTAAGATTAATTCATAAGCAGACAACTCCGATTTAGTCCCTCTGGATGAGGCAGACTGCATTGCTACCATTATGCTAATAGAGGGCATAGGCTAAAAAAAGCTTTGCAATGTAGCGTAGCCCATTTGTCAAGTGTTTTTTTGAATCATTTTCAAGTCCAAGTATGTCAAAGGAGTGTCAGGTGCTTTGCAGGGGGCGCTACTGAGTGATATTTTTTTTTTTTGTCGAGTGAGTGAGTGAACCTTTTGATTCTTCGAGGCTTGTTGAAGCGAGCTAAATGGCAATGCATTCATTGTAAGAATAATCAATCATTCAGTGACCAGAGATGAACTGCAACTCGCAGCCCATTTGTCATGTCGAATTCTTGAAAATGATCACTGAATTTTAATACCATGCTGCGTCCACATTAGATGGTATATTATCGCTGTTCTGTCTCGTGTACCTGCCTTCTAATTGGGGCTCATTTTGCTCAATTTTCTAGTAAATAGACATAGGTGTCCCCCCCCCCCCCCCAACCCCAAGAAATCTATACATGTTGTCGATCAGTGAAATTGGTGTTGTGGTCTGATTTTTCACAATTTCCAGGGAGGGCGAGTCCAAAATGAGTTCATCATGTAATTTAGTGCTTATGTAGCATTACCCAGCATGGCTTTGAGTCAATGTAAGAATTGATTGATACCTAAATGAATCATGAAAACTACCAACTGTCAGTTGGTGCGCATGGTCGCCGCCTGCGATTGTGTGCTGATGGGTCGTCAAAAGCACACAAAAGGCCCAAAAACAAAAAAAAACAATTCTCTTGAATTTCTATTTGAAAGCTGTCATTTGGCAAAATGACTTCTTTGATGGGCGCCCGACAACAGTGACAATTAGGCAAAAAGTCCGTCGCGCCGACTTGTCGGCAAGTTATGGGCACGTTCGGAATGATCTTGTTGACGGCGGAGCTGTCATGGCCGCATCGTTCCACACAATACGAGTCATTCCATTAGCACCGTGATGATAACAATGCTTCTCTTTGGTCGGCCAAGGCAAGTCACCGCCTGTTTGTTATCTGACCGGCACGTTTCTATGGGAACCTCTGCAAATGTTATTCTTCTTATGGTGTTTGAGCTGCTAGTACAGGTACATAAAAATACATAGTGGATTTGCGTTTGTTGCTGTAGTCGCCAAACAGCCAAGCACCCACCCCCGGATTTTTTTTTTTTAAATTTACAAATCCCCTCCTCCCAAAAAATGCTGAGCTGAGCACTAATATAAATTGCTTCATATCATTTAAATATGCAAACAAAAACACCTATTACTTATGCAATCACATGAACAGGGCCTAAAAATTGAAAAAGCATTTAAAAATAAGCGAAATTTTGCAATTCAAAATGAAATAGAAACGCCGAAATAATCTTTCATTCTGCCGTTTTTCGCACAACAAAAGCCGCCATTGTTGTTGCAATACGCCTTCTGGAAAAAGTTCTCCCTTTGAACGGCGAAATGTGACGGCCGATAATTTGTGCCGTCAATCACGCCATTCCCTAATCGCAGTGCGGGTTGGAGCTACTTTGTGACATTTCCACAGACAATGGGCTCGCACCGCTGAGGAAATGTAATTATCAGCAGAGCATGTGGTGAAAAATTAATACGTTAGTTAATTTGTGGCACCGGCAGAGAGTGTCAACATGGGAGAAGAAGAATAAAAAGTGCCTCGAGATGACACAATCCCGGCCTCCGGGGAGGGGCAGGACGCCCCCTTGAGGACCTTTTATTCAGGTTTGGGAGACCAGACCGGGTCCCCAAACACACGAGCGTGTCCTGAACCAGCTGGCGTTCGTTTCCACTGGGTGGACTTATGTAAGAGGCGAGGCGTATCACGTATGCGCAACCAGGATGCCAGAAGAACGTCGCCATGGCAACCGCATGCTTTCACCGCAGCCGATTTGATTTCTTCTCTTTTGCTTGCGTGCGTGCAGGCTGCGGGCGACGTCCTTGTTAATCAGATCCATCAGTTACACTTGCTTTGCAAAGCGCGGAACACCTCATTGCATCCCAAATGTACCTGCTGCAGTTGGTTTGGGCCGTTGCTGGAACTGATTCTCCATATTCGAGTGTCATCAAAGCAGCCATTTTGGGGCGAGGAGCGGATGGCAGCCAAATAGCCCTGTAGGCCTTTCGCTGGATGGGATTTTAATGAGGCAGGGCCGGTTTGGGAAACATGCAGCCATTTACACACTCGCTGGTGTTTATTCACATTTGCAGTTGTCCATGTGAAGCACAAAAAAAAAAGACCAGAAAGCATGGACGTGTCTGCAACATTGTGGAGAGAACACAATGACCAAGTCAATATATATATATATATATATATAATTTTATTTTTTAAATGTGCAGAAGTTACTTCATGTTAAAGATTAGCTTTTAATATGAAAAGAAAAATGCACTGAGCTGTCACTAACATCTTACAAATGCAATTATGCCATCTAGTGGCAGAAAAATGACCTCAACACAAATCAATATCACACTCGTTTTTTACAAAACAGCACATATTTTTACATTTTAACTCAATCTTATGGATTATTATGACTGTATTATTACTGTATCAATGACTAAAAGATGCAACTATATTTCCATTAGTTTAACATTTTTCCCCCCGCTTTTATGTTAACAAGAGTATGAAAACTTGGGAAAAAATATTGTACATTTTATTGTACATTTAAAATAGATTTTAAAAAATTGATTAACCGTGAGTTAACTATTGAAGTCATGCAATTAATGAACAATTTTAATCGCCTGAAACCCATTATTATTATTATTATTATTATTATCAGAGCCCAGTCAGGCATGACGTGCCTCTAAACCAATAAATATGTTGAATTTGTATCAGCCATGTTGGTTAAAGATTGGATCCTAATTAACCAATCATAATCAAGACCTGACATGGTTGCAGTGCAGGCAGGTAAGTCTTTTTTTTAATCAAAATTATATATTCATGTATATTCATGCTAATGCTAGCCAAACAAATTGGCTGTCATTTGAGACCTTATAACATTAACAAGTCACATTCTACTGGGGAGAGAAAATGACTAACTGTGCTCAATTTGGACATTTTCACTTAGGGGTGTACTCACTTTTGTTGTCAAGAGTTTAGCTATTAATGGCTGTATATGGAGTTACTTTGATAAAGCAATAAATTTACACTGCTATCTAAGCTGTGCAGTGACTACTTTTCATTAGAACCTATTTTCTGCATATTATTGAAATCAATGGTAGGTTTATAAAATGAATGATCAGTTCACCACTAGATGGTGCTAAATATCACACACAGTCCCTTTAAAACATCAGCTTACAATAAGATTTAGCATTTTCTATCCGATCTATTTTCATCAATCAATACATGTCACTTTTTAAGCCTCAACATTGAGTTGAGACGCTCGCAATAAACAACATGTATTGATTAGCTGACTGTTAATGTGGTCTTTGGATCGCATGAAATATGACATCTTCCTATCGAGCAGCACCGGACATGGATTTAGGCTAATGGATGAACATGATGCGTGCATATTTGTCATTTTAAAAGCAAAAAGTCCTCCCTGAGGCCTCATAAACATCTTTTTCCACATCAGTGGAAATCACATTGGCAAGCTGTCCTCAACCTATTTGGGCCACTCGTTGAAATACAGAAACATTCAGGCCTCCGGTCTGAAAGATACAATACGGCCGATACAAAGTCAAGAAAATAAGTCAATATATGGGGTTGAAGCCCCGGTCGGCCATGCTCGACCCAAACCAAACACTTGTTAGCAGATTCACAGTAGCACTGATTGACTATAAGCCTGTCAACATTATTTTCACAATAAGCGTTAAGATGAGGCGTCACTATGAGCGCACGGCAGTCGCGCTCGCTGTGCGTTCATTAGTTGCTGTAATGACACACTCCATTGGGACTCACATTGCTCTCGCTATATTTAACCCTCGCTAAGCTGCTCTGATTCCAGCTCAGCAGCGTGTTTCACTGCCTCGGCACAAAGAGAAGAAAATGAACGCTTCATGGCCAAAACCTCAAAACCGTCACACAACTGTGATGGCATCAGTACAAAAGCTTTCACCGGCGTTTAGCATTGCTCATACGTCTGTCCGTCTGGGCGGATTCCCTGGTAGGACTTCGTCAAAGGATGCAAAATGGCTGCTTCAATCCCAATATCTTTGACTTCCTGTTCATTTCTCAGCATTTTTCTGTGTTCTGTCGTGATTGACATGTTCATCAAATTTCCTGGTGCTTGGTTAAAAGGGGCTCTTTCTTATTTTTTTCCCCCACGAACTGGCCCTTTTTTGTGGCGAATGGACAAAATGATCAAACTTTGACACTATTGGCCATTGATCTATGATGCCTTCTTTCAGTTGTAGCTCATTTGATGGTCAAACATCCAGTTGGTTATTTTGATCTATGCACAATTTCGGCGCATCAAAGAAACAAAAAGAGGAGGATTAACTAACTAACAGTGGTGATTCTCTTTTTTACACTTGAAAATTAACAAAACATGGCATATCATTACATATTTTTGAAGTGTATTTTTTACACAATTGTTATGGTTAAAAATCCCATAGGTCACACTGACCCTTTTCACAAGTATCACAAGAGGGTTACCTATAAACAGAGGTGGCAAATCCAGGTCCAGAAAGTAAAAACCCTGCCACAGTTTGGCTTTAGCCCCTGATGCTAGATAGCTTACTCCCTAAAAGGTAAACAAGCACCAAGGGAGCTAGCTAGCTAGCTAGCACCTGGGGCTAAAGCCAAACTGTGGCAGGGTTTTTACTTTCTGGACTTGGATTCGCCACCTCTGACTATAAACAATAGTTGCTTCTTATTTTACACTTGGTACAGATGGCTTTTACTAACGTCAAAATGACCCGTTTTCTTTTCTTCTTCTTTTTAAAGGGTAAACAGCATAGTAAAAAAAAAATAATAATTCTTATTACATAATACATATTATTTTATTGTCTTCGAAATTAGCCATTTATATGGTTAAAAATGAGCGGGTCACATTGACCCATGTACAGTTTCTGTGTACCAAAGACCCAAATGTAACAGTGGCTATGTCAATGTCAAACAAGCACATTAGCGGTTGAGCTTAGCCAGCGTAACAATTGACATTCAAGCAAACCAAATAATGTGGTCGCCATGTCGACACAAAAATGTAAAAAATAGATAAATAACAAGGCAAAAGCCTCAACTCACACTGTACGTTGAGCTGGATGGACGAGTTGGTCATGCCCACCACGTTCTCGGCGATGCACGTCAGCTGGAAGTTGTTGTCGTCGCGGCTGATGTTGAACAGCGTCAGGTTGATGGAGTGGATGTCGGGCCAGTAAACATTGGACTGAACACGAAAATTGAAGAGCAAACACATGGAGTCCTTAAACATGTGACAAGCATGAGCTGATTATTAAGGGTTAGCATGCATCTGGGATGAAAATATTTCGCATGAGCTCAGGGGGTTTAAATTGTAACTTCCACGTGCTCATTTTGTGCATTCTGTTTTCTTTGCTTTTGGGTGTTTGTCGCCATCCACACCAGAGAGGGCACTGTAGCGGGGTGGACGAGTGTATGCCAGTGACTAAGTGAGTAGAGCAAGAGCATAGGCAGGAGAGTGAGAAAGTATCATAAGTATCACAGCGAGACGTGCATGCGACTTTGTATTAGGGCCACGTATAAATATATTTTTTTAGAGGGTAGGGGCAATATTCAGAGGAAAAAAAATATGCAAATTTGCGACTTTATAAAGTGGCAGATTTGCGAGAAAAAACCCTCAGAAACTTACGAGAAATACATGTAGCGTAGCTCTAGTCTAATGTGAGGACTCGGTGGTGGTCAATTGAACACTGTTTATAAAATGAAAAGGTAGGATGGAGACAGATTCATTCTTTATTTAAACTTTACTCGTCATACGCAGCAACTAGAGCAACAACATTTCCTAATCCCCTATCAGCTGACTAAACACTAACCAATCAGAAGCTAGCATACTTGAGGTAAATGCAAGTGAATGACGGAGAGCAGCAGATTCGACACATCAATTTAGATACTTGTACTATATATATATATATATATATATATATGCATATATATATATATATATATATATATATATATATATGCATATATATATGCATATATATATATATATATATATATATATATATATGCATATATATATATATATATATTACATACTATATCTCCTTATTTGAAAACCTGACCGAAAAGTATTGGCACAAACATCCGAGTAGTACGCTATATATATGTATTTCTCGTAAGTTTCAGAGTTTTTTTCTCGCAAATCTGCCACTTTATAAACTCGCAAATTTGCCACTTTATGAACTCGCAAATTTGCTAGTTTTTTTTCTCTGAATATTGCCCCCGCCCTTTAAATTTTTTTATTTTTAGACGTGGCCCTAATACGCCGTCGTACATACACGATGTTAAGTTCATCAGAGAGAAATAGAAGAACAAAGACAGAAGAAAGAAAACAAGTCTCGTTCCCTTGTTGGACGTTGCACACAGCTAACCAGGTTAATGTATTTTGTGTCTGTCAATACTTTTGTGTAAATTCAATCTAAGTTGGCTTTTGTTTTCTTTATGCTAATTGTTATGTTTTTATGTGTGTTTTGCTGCAGGTTTCACAGTGGATTTATTGTTTGGCAAGAAGCAATAAATACAGCAGTCAAAGAAAACCACTTGTGCCTGAGGCTATTAAGTGCAACTATGGTAGCTACAGGGTTATTAATACAAAAATAGCCACAATTGACTATCCATCTACCGTGCCTATCTATCCATCTACTCATCTAACCTGGTAGCAGCAACCTATCGATCCATCACCTACGCTGTACCTACACCCAGCGATCTATCCATCAATCCGTCCATCTAAATCCAAAACCAATCCAGCCGTCCATCTCCAATCTTCTCTACACTTGTTCAACCTTTGACCAATAAAGCCGGTGTGTGGGATGGGCATAGCCAAATAAAAGTGGTCAGGGGCCTCGCGGGCTGCAATGTGCGTGAGACAAGGGGTCCCTTAGGCCTTAGCTAACCTCATGCTAATTAACTGGAGAGCGCTAATTAATTAGCATGAGCACTACTCACTTAGCTTATCCTCTGTGGGTGTGTATTTATACAGGACTTTTTAAAGGCATTAGTCAAGGGGCGGAGAACCATTTTTTTTTCCAAGCATGTCCGCCCTTGAACTACTCCAGTGAAATAAATACTGTATACCATTTTTTTGTTGTTGTTGAGGTGTGTGTGTGTGTGTGTGTGTGTGTGTGTATACCAGGTGTGTGTTGATGGAGTTAAGGCCGTTGACAGTCCAGTCCACTTCAGGCAGGGGTGATCCGGATCCATTACAGCTCACTGTCACATTGTCGCCTTCCATCACGAGCACGCTGCTGTGGCTCACGCTGATCTCTGGCAAGTCTACACACACACACACACACACACACACACACACACACACACACACACACACACACACACACACACACACACACGGCACATTCCTATTAATACACAGCCACCGCCGCCGCTGTTGACACCTTTTCTGACTGAATCAATTATTCGCCTCTTGTTAATGAAAAAAAAGAAAAAAAGAATGGCAGCGAGCCAACGCTCGGCGATGAGTCACTTTGACGTCACTCCGCCTTTGACTCCATCCGAGCGACAGTTCGTTGCCGCCGCTCCCTTTCACTTCCCCGAGCTTGGACTCATCATCATGCACGTACACTCACACCATTTTGCTTGGTCGCTTTTCACATGTGGGCTTTATTGTGGTCTGAGAATGTGTTCAAGTTATTTGAAACCATATTTTTTTTTAGCTTTTAAGGCCACTGTCCACCTTGAGCTATCTGTGCGTTCATAAACAAATTCATGACGTAACTCTCGTTCTGTTTGTTGATAAGCATGCATAATGTCAAGAGGTCTATCCGTCCGTACATATGCAGTACAAACAGTCAAAACAGTCGAGAAGTAACGATTACAGCAATATTGTGATGTTGGGATATTAAAATTGCCCCAATATCGTCGTCGTCTCGTCACGATATTAAAAGCAGTACGTCTGTTAATAAAGAGAGATTGTATTCCATTTACCACCCTCTGGTGGTTAGTTTGTTAGTGCAGTTTCATTTTAATTAGGAATGTTTTGGTCACTGCGGCAGTTATCACTCCTATAAATCAGTCATACCAGCAAATATTTTTCAACATCTCCATCCAAAAAAAACCCAAACTTTTAGCCCCTTCAGCCAAACGCAACATTGTGAACTACATAGACTGTGATATTTTGTGCCGCTAATCCAATAGGAGAACATGACAATGACATGACCAAGCCTATTTCTCCGTCACTGTTGTTATGTGAAAAAACACAAGCTGGTGTTCCAAGATCAACTTAAACTAATTTGTTTGAGAATGATTATTTATTTACTAAAAATGCATCTTTAGTCATCTATCTTTACCAGGGACTTATAGTGACAGTCAAAAAAAAAGAAGTTATTACGTTAGAGAAGGTACAATAAAGCTGAGTATCAACCTGTTGCAATTCAACTGCTTTGTGTTCAATAAAACAGAACCCGATTTTAAACTGAGCAACCTCAATTTGTAAGTAAATGCAGACAAAATTATCATGATCACATTTTTATTTAGCAATGAGCCGTGAATTTTTTCTGATGGGAAACTGGTGCCTCGGGTAAATAAAAGTTGGCAAACGCTATTTGATGTCTTTACATACCTAAAGACATGGACGACAACACAAGAGTCTCTCCTCTTTGCATTCACAAAGAAAGTGCAGTCTTCCGTCTGCACTCACCACAGTTTTGTATGTACATGTTGTGCAGCCTCATCTTGGAGGCTCCCCTCTTGCAGTAGAGCTGCTGCGTGTGAAGGTTGGCCTCGCCTCGCTCCTGCCACAGCTGGATCCAGCGGATGTTGCAGCCGCAGTCAAACACCACGCCGTCCAGTCGCCTGCCACCGGTACACACACACACACACACACACACACACGGACCATTTTTTAAAAGGAACAAGACGATTGAACCCGTTCTGGTTGCATGGGTTAACAGAGACGACTGTGCAGCTGTAACCTTTAAATGTAATAACTTGAGTTGAGTGCATTAGGAAGTATACGCAGCACTCCCATTTAAGAGGTTGCATCGGCAAGTTTCTTGACTATAGTCCTCTTAAAATGCTTCTTAAAACTGGAGCAGTTATGGAGCATGACTGAGAAATAACTATGTCTGTGGCTGAATTAAACTCTTTGACTTCATTTATGAAAATATTTATTTCATCTGAATGGCAACCAGTACATGAAAAAAAACCAGATATGTTGTAGGGTAGAGAATTGAATGCGTACAGAAGCAAGAATAGTCATCAACATTATATGTAAAAACTATGACTAAACACCAGCAGTGAATAGAAACGCGATTAGTAATATATGAATTGAACGCATTCTTACGTGCAAATGTTAACAGTCAGCAATTGTGTATGTACTGTACAAACAAAACCATGGCATAAACACATTCAGTACTATCAGGAGTGGGGGGGGGGGTTATGCTAGAGTAGAGCATACAGAAGGCTTTGACGCTCTGACCTGAAAAGGTCGCTTAAAGCAATGGTAGTTACTATAAAATACGGCCAGCAGGAGGCAGCAGAGTATAAGAGATCAACAAGGGCCATGTTTGCTCTTTTCCCCAGTGTTTTCAACAGATTTGTGAATAATGATGAAACTTAGCTATATTTTAATGCTAATTGCTGCAAAACGAAAACAGATACAAATATACTTTTTTTTCCTGATGAATGAAGAGACTTTAATCTTTCTTTTGGTAGGTTCCATGTTTTTATAGCAATAGAACACAATATTTTGTGGGTCTTGCAACATCAGTCAAAATCCAGTCAAACAGCCGGGGAGCGAAGGGGGTTGTTTCAGTGAAAATGGCTGGGAGTCAATGAGTTAACTACACAATGTTACATGCTTTGTAAAACACATTGAACAAAATCAGGGGTCAGCAAACCAGTTAGCATCTGGTGCGATCAACATTTTCCTTATGCATTGCTATACAGCTGAATGTGCAGCAACAACACTGTACTCTAAATAATGAAGAGTTGTGTGTTAAGCCAAGTCTTTTCCAAACCGTTTTAGATATTTCCCCACATGGAATTGTCAAACTTTGAGCGTCAGGTGTGTTTTGTCTTTTCTTCACTCTTTTTTTTTTTTTACGTTATGTTACAAGCCGCAATGTTATGACACCGCAGTCCACCGAGGGCAATTATTACAGCGGTTTGGTGCACCGGCAGCAATAACAATGACAAAGAGCCTTTCACGGGCTCGTCTGTTAGGAATTGATGTTTTCCCCCGCTTATTTCCCGAATGAATGACAATCCAAATTCACTCAAGTGCCCCGGCCAAACTACCTGTCACACAGCAGACTGTGAGTTGATCTGCTGAATGCTGACTAGATGGAAGGTGCAGTGCGACCTTCACAAGTCTCTGGTTCGCTTCGGTGGCTAACAACTCACAAAATGTGGCCAAGGCTCGGAAACTGACTCGTGAAGGAAGGAGCTTTCCATCATTAGGGATAACAGAAGTAAGAGCCACAATCATTGACAGGCATCCACTTAATTCTGTGTTCACATTCACACCTATAGTCAAAACATATTTGTCCATTCATACACAAACCGAATTCAACAGTAAACTAAGCAAATTAGCAGTGATGCATTAAATAATATTGCATATCTTTGTGGAGACTGGGGTCAAGTTGTATTTTACAATTTTAAAAATGTGCAGAATTTCACAGGTTACTTCATGTTAAAGATTAGATATCTCTCAATATGAAAAAGGAAAATACTCTGAGCTGTCACCAATGTCTAACAAATGCAATTATGCCATCTAGTGGCAGAAAAAAATGACCTCGACACAAATCAATATCACACTTGCTTTTCAAGTTATAGTATTTTTTTTATGATTATGAAATTACTGTATCAATGACTAAAAGATGCAGCCATATTTCTATTAGTTTAAAAAATGTTCCACTTTTATGTTAACAAAAGTATGACAACTTAGAGAGACTTAAAGAGATAGAAAATGTGTGATTAATGGTGAATTAACTATTGAAGTCATGCGTTAATTACGATTTAAAATTGTAATCGCTTGACACCCCTAATATATATATGCAGTTTTACATACACATAAGTCAAACGTGTTGAAATGCAAATTCACTTCTGTCTGTACATGGTATCCAAAGCGTAATGCGTTCTCCGGCACGTGATGTGAGTGGTCTGACACTCCCCCATGCCAAAAGTTCAAAGTTCAAGTGTTCAGACCATCCGTCTTGGGCTCCATTAGCAAGGCAGGCAGGTGTCATTAGGCTCCTCGCTGAATACATTTCACCACGTTCCTCCTCTGCCGCCCCCCTGCACTTTCCTACCTGCAATTTCCCAGCAGCGATTGGCCAATTTTGTCAGGATGAATGTCCATCCAAATGTCCTTGGCAGGGGTCAATAAGCAACTGTGAGAAAGCATGAATAATGTATGTGATGGTTATATACAGTCTATATGAAGTCATGAGAATAGATTCCCGCAGGGGGATCTCACCGAGGACTGAACCTTCTCATGCGGACCATTACTAACTGATGAACTGGACCGCTTGGGAATTACCTCTTTCAGGGAAGATTATTTTTTTAGTTTGGAAGTTGGCGCCAAAACTACTGAACCAATTCTCACATATATTAAGGTGGAACCAAAATTTGATGCCGTTTTAAACGGATACTGCTCAGAGTCTGACACGGTGCAATTCCAGTTGATACGGAAGAAGTACTTGTGAGGAACTATGTTCCAGAGGTACACAAATCTACTCAAATGTAATGAGCATAGTTGAAAAGTCCAATAAACATTTATTACACCTTCAAAGAAACAATCAAAATCTTTACGATGGCTTGTAATGTTTGCTGTGGAGGTAAAACGGAACCTGCACAGCACGTTTGTGTTGTTAGAATATAAATTATATTAAACAGGATCCTCACCATTGAGTTCAAATTTGGTTTCTTACTCGCAGTATTAAATTTGGAGATGTGATCGCATTGTTGGTGGTGATTGAGTGACGTCCCTACGATTAGGTCATTCGGGTCATGTGAACGTCCTAAACCCCTGAACAGGCACCTTCAAAATGGTGGACTACGTGTGTTTCACAATATACTGTTCATCCTTTGTTGATTCTCGTGCATCCTGTCACGATGAACACTCGCAGTCATGATGTCACAAACTATCCGCTTCTTTTTCAAGTGACCAACAGGAGCTACTTCCTGATGAGGAGACAATTTGTTGTTGTTTTTACCTCATCAATTTTTTTTTTTTTTTTTAAGTCTCGTGTGATTGGTCAAGAAGTGTGGCGGCGTCTGTGCCGCCACACTAAGCAGAAGGCTGAAGTGTGAGGAGGAGAAAATGTAACACATTTTGATGTTATTTGATAGTTTGAGGCAGACTGGAGACTTTGTGAAATTTGAATTTCACATCGAGCAGGCTCCACAAACAGCCTGCAAATTAGGCCGCGTGTGTGTAATGTTCACCCATCGCTTTGGTAGAAATCAAAAGACAAGCAAAGTTATACGTATAATGTGTTGTTTTTGTACTCGCAATTTAGTAACTATCAATTGAAGCAACAAGAAATTGAGACGAATCATCTCTCAGCCGCAATTCCCATCACTAACACGTGGGCCGAGTAGATTCCATGTCAATTGGACGCACTGGTTGGTGGCTGGTGCCAACATTTTTTTGCTGTAGTTTTGCGTTTCATGGCAAATCATCAAACTTTGCCGCCAAGCTCTGCCCACACCTTATGTTGACAACTCAACTTTCACATCGCCCATCTGTCTCATATACAAGGTTCAAATTTGAGAGCAATCTAACAAAATCGCTAGGAGTTTGATTTTGTGAAAGCAATGGAAATGGAAAAAGCGACCAAAACGACAATAGACATTTCAAGTAGCAACGCTAAATTAATGCCAACACAGCAACATCGCCAGTGTTAGATTAACACTGAGCGTGTTAAATCGAACTCTTGAAAAGTGCTTATGTTATTAGGGTGTCCACACTAATGAGTGTAAATCTTTTCAAAGTGTTACTTTTTTCACACCAGTGTTACTCCAACACTGTATAGTGTTAAAAATCAAACACTGAGTATTGTTGAAAGTACTCTACACTCGTGTCAGTGTTAAACATTGAACTCAAGCTACACTTTACTCAGGTAAATGGTACTTCACTTCACGCCTGGGATCAAACCCACGCTGTCAGGGCACCGAGCCACGCCGTTCCCAACAACAACTGGATGTATCGCTATTGAAATGTCGACAGCGCGTTGAAAAATGGTAACGTTTCTCCTTCACTGGAAATGAGGGTGTAGTCAATTTAACACTCAAGGCAGTGCTATTCAGCAGAGGTGGCAAATCCAGGCCCAGAAAATAAATACCCTGTCACAGTTTGGCTTTAACCCCCGGTGAGCTAGCTAGCTAGCTCCTTAGCAGGTAAATGAGCACCATGGGAGCTAGCTAGCTAGCACCTGAGGCTTAAGCCAAACTGTGGCAGGGTTTTTACTTTCTGGACCTCTGCTATTCAGGTTACACCCCCAACACTAAAGGAAGTTGACTCTGTGTTAAAATAACACTGCTTTTTGCATATTTGATCAAACACCGGAAGTTTAACACTGACCGATTTGCTGTGAAATTACAGAATCACATTCTTGATGTTTGCGATGAAACTAAGTGAACCACGAGGGATGAGAGCTCAGCAGAGCAGGGCAAATCAACCTCCGCCTACATCAACCCCACCGCCTTATATTCCACCCTAATGATGCCAATTGCTAATATGAATTACCACCCTTATACATTGCACGCCGTCCCTCTGGAAACGGTCGATTAGGGCAAACACGCTACAACAAATAGCTAGATAATGCGTGAGAGTAAGATCCATCACATGATGTGAAGTTATTTATGCCGCGGCGTTGTAGCGCAGGCCATAGTTGGCGAATCCAGATGTTTATACATATTCATGAGGGACGAGACCATTGTCAGCTTTATGGTGCCTGTTTAAAATGACATTAGTCGGGAAAGTGGGACGCTCTGACTGAAAGTCAGATTGTTTTTTGTGGTGCAAAAAAAGTGGGGGCTGGATAGAGAAAGGACTTTATGTCCACAAAATCCAAAATATCAGGGTAATTGTTTTTGGAGGATGAATTTTGCTGACGATGGGTTGCGGCTTTCAGACATTAGGCAATATTATATGCTCTTTTCTTGTCATACGAAAAACAATGTGAAATACGATTATCAATCAGCTGGGATTTGTTCCAACTCACTCGAGCCCTTCATGAGTACAATCTTTACAGGAAATGCACGGCTGGATTGGATGGTAATGCTTTTTTTCTTTTTTTAGTAAGAGTGTTCAATCCAAGGCATCTTGATTAAGAAGACTGCAAACGGGCAACTGGAAAGCCATCAGATTCCCCTGCAGCTGCACTGGCATTCAAATAAAGACTTTTTATTTGAGCGTTTCGTCACGTTCTCGTGTTGCCAACACGCTGCTCTTTAAATGCATAAAGCTTCTCCCCCACTTGAGGAGACGAAGGAGGAGGAGGATAGAAGGATGGGGAAAATGACACCAAAACTTCAAGGCAGGAAGGGGAAGCTAAAATGGTAGAGGAGGGACAGATGCTTTGACGACTGTTTTGATGAAAATGGTTTGTTAGCAGGACTGCGGAAACAACACAGGTGGCAAATCCAGGTCCATATAGTAAAGTAAAAGCAATTGGGTCCACCATCTCTCAACCACTCACGCCTGGCCAGCCTGACATAGTCCAAATAGCTTTGTTTTGTTGTTATAATTGAGTTGTTTCCCTCTCTAATATGCTGTAAATTGATTTTAGCCTGCATGTGTGGCTTTAAACTTAAACTACACACGCGCTTTGGTAATTCTCACTATGCCTACTTTGATGTTTTTCCACCGGCGCGCTCCGTTCTGCTAATAGTTTACCCCCCAGTGCCACAGAGCGCTAATAAAACCCGGGGTTCATGTCATGTAATTTACCTGTCACGCGGCCTTTCAGAAGGCACGCTTAATTTATTATAATCCTAGTGGCGGAGATTACAGGTTGGATCCATTCACGTTTGGCCGCGTAGTCAAAGAAAAATCCATTTCACAGCACGAGGCAGAGCGAGAGAGCATAGTTTGACTTTGCATCTAAAGAAGAAGCGCTAACAGAATAAAAGGATTCGCCGCCGCCGGGTACAGAATATTCCCCTCTTTCCGAGCACAAGACTGCTTCAAATAATCCTCGATCATCCCCTCCCGACGGAAGCCACTGTGGAATGCCTCCACCATCTTATTTTTTTTTTCCTTCTTCCCTTAGGGGCACGAAGACAAAGAGACGAGGCGATGATGTCGCATCGGAGCATTTTCAATACAGATGCCACTGATAGATGGCATTGTGTCTTACAAAAACATAAATAAAATGGTTGCCCCATTGTAAGATTGGAGGATGAATGGCTAAAAATGCCCAAAATAAACACACATGCTAATGTTTAGTGTTGACTGTTGCTTGCATTTGCAAAGTATCTTAAAAACGAGCCTTTGCACCGATCTGATCGGCCAATGTCGCCTTGGTTACTCTTGTAATAACTAGCAGGCCATGGAAAACGGTGCTGATCCCGCCTCCTCGCTTAGTCTGATTGTCTAATTGGTGTACGGCCATAATGTCGGGACCGTCGTCCTTGAAAGAGTGACTCATTTTCTGCTATTCCGACTGACACCTCATACATGAAAGTAATAGATACCAAAAAAAAAAAAGAAAAGAAAAAAAGAAGAAGCTTGCCGCTCATTTGTAGTCACCCCGTGGTTGTGCTTCTCATGTACGAACAACAAAGGCGACATTTGTATGCATCCACGTCGGCCGCTATGGAGGAAGCACACATCTGAGCCCGTCGTGGTCTCTGAGCCGGAATGAGGGATTTGCTTCTGTGGAAGCTAAGCTTTGCCCCGGCTTGTTATTTGCTGCGTCTTGTCGTCCATATCCAAAAATATCTGCTTAGCTGATGAACTCGCTTCTACGCAGTCTGTGAGCTCCAGATGCATTGTGAGCAGCGTGACTAAGTTAACGCCATAGCACAGTCCACCGTTATACAGTTTTAAATTTGTGAAACAAATAAAGATATATGCAACTGTTAAGTCCCTGTTTACGTTAATATGACTGCAATGGAAACGTCCCACTTGACTTCATACTGTCATGGATCCGGGGCTTATAAATCCACAGGGTCTTGATTGATTGATTCATTGATATACTTTTGAAATAGCTCCAAACAATTTACAGTTGCAGTAATTTTATATATTGTACATTTTGAAGGCAGCTTAATTGTTTGTTGACGATTTGTTCCATATTCAATGCCAAAGACAACAAAAAAATTGGCAAACATGCTTAAGAATACATTTGTAAACATTAAACAAGTATGTAGATTTTTTTTTAAATTTACATATTTGTATATTAAAATGTATCAAAACATATTTTTTTAATAATAATATATAATAATAATAATAATGATAATAATAATTATTTGTACTGAAAGTCAGGTCAAATGTATTATGTGAAAAATTGCACAATTAAATGTGACAACTTATCCCAGGCAAATGTACGCGATTGCATTAGCAATAGCAATAGCTTGGCTTAACGCTAACAGTTAAAATGTACCTTTAACAATCCCAATGAAATACAGCTAAACATACACATAATCAACATGATATACATTTGATGAGTTTGACTACAAAGCTAGCTATGTAATCATAAAAACAGTTTAAGCAACAACAACAACAACAACAAGATCCAAGCTGAAATGTTCCTTTCCCAATTATTTCTGTATAAGGTAGCAAACCAAGAAAGCCGCCAGTTGGTGATAAAATGCTTGCAGTCAGTACACTCGCACACAGCGAGCAAGCGAGCAACCCGAGCAGAGAGAGCACCAAGTCACACAGCAATAAAGTTTTGACATCTTGACCTGTTTTCTGGTAACATTTCAAACGAGAATAGACGCTATCGTAAGCTAGCAGTTGGTAGGCCTGGGTCTGAGTGACACTTGCCAGATAGTGAGCCATTCATGTAACTATCAAGCGAGGTAGCTGGCTCTCACTTGCCAAACAGTAAGCCAGCACCTAATATTGCAAGATGTCATCTACTAATAATCTAAAATGTCATTAAATGTACTGGCGGAAATAATTAAGTGTGTTAAATTATCAGCTACGGTAGTCCAAGTGGACAGCTGGTCAGACAGCAAATGTTAAAAAAAAAAAAAAAAAAAAAAACCATTTGTACTTTTCCAGACAGGAACAAAGAAGCACAGCGATGACGAGTAACACCAGCAGGGGGTCCCGCTGGCTATTCGAATCCCACGCAGGAGCCCCAAAGACAAAGAAGAACAACTGATCCATTAAGACACATGCTGCAGTTTTGGTTAGCAACTGTAATTGCCCAGCAGCAGTTAACTCTTTGTTGACCTCGTATAAATAATTAATTGAATTGATTACATTTATTATTACAGGTTTTTTCTTCTTCTGAAGTACAAAAGAAATGAGACATCTATTTGAGTGAGGCATTGGAGACAAGATGATAAGAGCTGCCGTTTTGGTTAGCAACAATCACCCTCAGCAATTTATTCTGATGGGACAGTGTCAATGACCTGAGTTAGTTAATTACTCATACAAGCTGGATCTGAGTTCACAAAGAAAGAGGTGTTTATTTATCTTACAGGTGATAAGTGCTGCTGTTTTTGGTTAGCAAGCTCAGCGGTTACATCAAATATAGTCTTGATGAAATGATATGTTTTGTATGACCTGAGCTAAATACATTCAAAAAAATGTAATTAGTGAAAAAAATGAGGCCTGTATTTGAGGGAGGTGTTTATTCTTGGACAACGGGAAGTGGGAGGCGCCTGAGGTCGCCCGTTAACTAGCAGCTGAGGTAATAATAAAGCCGACATTAAACATCTCTGTATTTCCTAAACCTGGCTGGTGGCTCGAATTCCTAACAAGCATGAGAACGGGTTACTCGAGGTGGGTGCTAAACACCCGCTCAGGCACGCCGCCCCTCTATTTAATTATATCCACTGTGTGTTAATTGAGTCAACAAATTGGCTTGTAGGATCAGCGTATTGCCTTCAGGTTCACGCTTTGTACGCGCACCCCAGACAAATGAGAGGGTCAGTACAACAAAAGGCACGAGTTATACCGGAAAAGAAGAAATAATGTGCGGGGAAGCGGTGATAAATGGCTGCTAATGAGAAAAAAGACCAAAAGCGACTCACAGCTCGGCAAGTTGAAGGTGCTTGAAGAGCTGCCAGGACAGCGTGCTGAGAGGATTCTTCGACAGGTTTCTGCAAGGGCGAGAAGACACAAAGTCAAGAATGAGACAAATAATGCACCCAATGACAGAAGCCCTTGAGCATAACGACAAAAGAAATGTAAGCCACGTTTAGCACCGTATCAATTCCATTTTGGAAGGTTGCTACTTCCTGTTTGTAATTCCCATCGGCTTGCTCGGACCAACTTTCTTGTGGACTTTGATTTGGATGACATTAATGCTTGATTTCCCATCACACGTGTGTAACAATTCATGTTAGAGAATTAGAACTTCCTCATTCAGCTTTAAAGTTAATAAAGTGGTTCGGGCAAACCTTTTGCGAACAAATGACTTTTATTTGGCTCTTCTGTGACTACCATTTGGGTCCATCTGTTAAAGAAACGAGCACTGCTGTTAGCTTCTCACAATAGCAGCCATATGCTTCTTACTTATATAAAAAGCTAAGTCCAGAAAAGATTCTCATTACAACAATACGTTCTAAGCACCCCCGCTTGTGTAACCAGAGTGTTCTGATTAATATCGTGCTTGTGGAAAATGAATTATGCAGCATTTTTGTCCATCTCAAGGGGCGGCCATTTTGCCACTTGCTGTCGACTGTTACTGTAGCTAACAACCGTCACAGCTCAGTTAGGCGCTGCGATGTCATTTTCAGTCGACACAGTGCATCCTTCCAATTAAAGACGATTCGGTATGTATCTATATATAATTTAAGTACAACGATTCGGTTCGAGTCAATCGCCTCACATCTTTGAAATCAAAACTGATTGTCCGATTGAAGACCATTTTTGTTACACCCCTATTGATTTTGATTGATTGACTGCCATGTTAGCTTCTGTTATTGGATTAGCTTCTAGCAATGGCCGCCAACTGGCTAATGGTTCCCAATGGGAAATGTTACTTTGGAAGAGGAAGAAAAAACAGGTAGCAGTTGTAATTCATATTGACTCATTTTGGCAGCCATGTTCTGTTTTTGTTTCCTCACAACTCAATTGCACATTTGCTCTTTGGGGTCATTTTAATCGTTTTTGCCTTGCTCTTGAATTACATTTCCACTCTCTTTCTCTCTTTCCATTTGCTGTACGATATCAATCTGCAACAAAATAAGAGCCCTCGGGGGCGAAACGCATCTGCAGGCTTCCGGATTAGAGAATGGAAATAAGCACTATTGATAGAGAAGAGAGCAAACTGAGACAACTCAATAAAAGAAAGTTGAAGGCTTTTTAAGTGGAATAATTCAATCCGCTGGGACGCCTCGGGCCATGAGGGGAGAAAAGACGCAGAATTAGGAAAAAAAAGGCAGCGAGCGACCAGTCATGGGAGCGCAATGTGTTTAAAAATGAATGTGGGGCATCTGTCCGTGCGCTCGCCGAGATTTATGGCCTCTCGGAGAGAGCGTTAGCATTAGGTCATAAAGCGCGGCAACAAATCCCATTATTAGCCCAGATGGCAGCACACGATCACACACACACACACACACAACTTAGAAATACAGCAGGACACACAGACCTCGATTCTGGCAAAGTATGGCTCAAAACAAGGGACATCAGCTGAGTGTTTTGTATTTCTGCTCAACGGTTTGCATCTGCTTTATGCTTTAAGTCATCTAAGATTGAAGCCTTCTTTGGTTTACGTCTTCCACAGTTTGAGGTTTCTTCTACAGTTTGTGTCTTCATCTCTGATTTGTGCTTCTTTTTTTTTTGCATCTTCTTTGTGTCTTATGGTTCAAGTCAATGTCTTCTCTGGTTAATGTCTTCTACGGTTCAGATTTCTAAGGTTCTTGTTTTTCTCTGTTTGTGTTGCAGCTTCTACGGATTTGTAACTACTTCTTTGACTTCTTGTGTAGTTTGGACTTTCTGTGGTTCGTGTATTTTTCCATGGCTCGCCTCTTCTTGGATTTCTATGATTTTCTTGTCATATTTTTGGTTCATGTATTCAGCCATGCATATTTTATGGTTCACATTTTCTATGGTTTGTATTTGTTTCTGTTATTGTCTTCTATGGTTCACTTCTGTGGTTTGTGTTTACAAATATTTCTTCTGTAAATGTGTTGGTTTTCCTTCGCCCATCTTTGACTTCTGTGGTTCACATCAGAATTCAGAATTTAATCACAGAATTCTGAGAATTCTGAATTTAATCACAGAATTCAGACTTTAAAATTAGAATTCTGACTTTAAAGCCAATCTTACTTTATTCTCAGAATTCTGAATGAATTTATCTCAGAATTCTGACTTTAAAGTGAGTTCATTAATTAATTTCAGAATTCTGACTTTAAAGTGAGAATTCAAACTTTATTTTCAGAATTCTGACTCACTTTAAAGTCAGACTCCTGCCAACCTTTTTTTTTAACTCTTCACTAGCCCTAATCATCTTCAGTATGTTTGCTTCTACCGTTCACATATTCTGTCTGTTTGCATCATCTTCTCAATCTATAACAATGTCAATGCTATAACTTTTTTCCCTAGAAGATAGACTGCATGTAACAATCTACATCTTGTTAGACTTTCTTTTTTAAATTTTTTATTAAAAAAATCAACAACTAGTTAACCACACACTGTTGTGAAATGTTAATAAAAATGTCAGTTTCCTCAGGGTGGAAGAAAATAAAAACATCCTTTTCAAGATTGACATGCATGACATTTTAAAGTTAGACATATTTCCAGGAATTTCCAAGCTAATAACAGAAAGGTCTTGAGAATGTTGCAAACCAACCAATAATAGCTTTCCTTGTTTTTAAGATTGCTACGGCAACAAAAGAGTGTCATCTTATTGATACAGCTCACCATGACCGTGGTAACCGTGACCATCTGACCACATCTCTCTTGCTGCTAAATGTCAATGCACAAGTCACGATAGCAGCTCGCCGCCATGTTACGCTAATTAGCAGAGGCTGTGCTAGCGGGCGGCACGTCCCGGCGGAGCAGTTGCCAAACAGAATTATTAAAGAGGAATGGTGGAAGGCAGCGTGTGTGCAAACAGCGGGTTGAGTTTAGCATTCACTTTGTGGGCCCGTGTCACTGCAATCAATATTAAGACTTAGTTGCAGCTGTCGGTATTGCAAAGGTTTGGATTTTAACTCCAAGAAAATGTTATGCCGCTCTCAAATGAGGACGGTGAACCCCTGCCTAATTGTGGTTTCATAATCATTAATTGACCCATTTGCCCGTTTGTGTGGAACTTTTACCCACCTATTTACTGAAAAACTCACATATTCATATTTTTTTATATTGTTACTAATGCCCAAAAATGCAACAAGATGATGCCGAAACCCTGGCAAATAGGAAAGTAGTAGTTGGTGTTGATAGTGAAAGTTACAGAGAGTATGTTATTTGCTCTGCTGAGCGGCTTGAAAGGCTCGATGCATTTTTTTTCAACATCAAACTACAGTATAGTTCATTTATTTATAAGGGTAATGTAAAATGAATTTAAAATGATATTAAAGTGTTTTGGGATCATAGTTTGTGCTATGTTTACAGTTGAATCTATTAATATGTGCAATGCTAAACATTTGGCAGGGACTGTCACTTGGTCACAGGTTTTCGCTCTCCACGCTAGTTTTACTGTAGGCCGACTGCCGTTTAACGCGACCATGTGTCCACTTTTTTGTGAATAGATTCATTCTCCATGCTAATTTTCTCGATTCGATAATCAGCGTCCACCTTCTCCGCCGCAGCACTTGGCCTTCATCACCTTCCATCTTTTGGCATTCTGGCGACGCTAACGAATCCGCCGCTGATTTGTTTATATATTTACTAATTCACTTAGAACCTCCGCCTCCACTCCCCCTCGGCGACTCCCCAAATCCAATTTCAGTTGACATTTCTTGCGGAGATGCGAGGGATGACCTTTGAAGACGCCGCACTTCCTGACAGAGACGTGAAGGAGGAGAAGGGCTAAAAAAAACAACAAGAAAAAAAATGCAGCACTTCACACGTGGCCATGAGCCCAAAGACGAGCGCGGCTCGTCAGTTAATTGGAATTGTATGCAGACGGCTAGCGGAGCGCTTACGCGTTAACCGTTTTCGGAATTGTTTGTGACAGTGTTAATTAGTCCTTGTCTGGTTTGTGGCGTTGTTAAGACAACTGATAAAAATCCATTTGTAGTTGTGAGTGAGTCATAGAGATTAAAAAGTGTGAACATTTCATATTGAGACTGGAGTGATTATAGTAACGATTATAGACGATGTGAACTGTAGAGGAGGATGTCACACGAACCATGGAAAATAGGAAACAGAAAATAGTGAAATGTTCCTGTACTACACATTTGCGTGCATCAAACTCAAAAGTGCGTGCTAGCTAACCAGTTGCTAGTTAGCACAAGAAGCTAAAATAGCAGTCTTAACTTTACAGTGTCAATACAGTGTTTGTTTTGTTCCCACAGAATTTTTTTTAAATTATTTTGTCAGTATCGTTCTGCTTCCTTTTTGTTGTTTGGTTTATAATTACCGTAACAGCCTTGGTCATTTCTGGTAGACTGTGTATGACATTTCGCATTTTACAGTATGTTAACTAGCTGTCTTCCGTGGGACAAAATTACAGTATATTGTTTGGTTAAACATTTCGGAAAGACTTGAAATGATGTTTAATTATTTTTCTGTTTCATGTCCTCTTTAACTATGTCCATAAACCTCCTCTTTGGTCTCCCTCTAGACCTTCTGCCTGGCATTTGGAAACTCAGCATCCTTCTGCCAATATACTGACTATCTCTCTTCTGGACATGTCCAAACCATCTCAGTCTGGCCTCTCGGACTTGATCTCCAAAGCCTCTAACATGTGCTGTCCCTCTGATTGACTCATTCTTGATTCTATCCATCCCGGTCACTCCCAAAGAGAAGCTCAGCATCTTCATCTCTGCCACCTCCAGCTCTGTCTCCTGTCTTTTCCTCAGTAGCGCTGTCTCCAGACCAAGGTTATTTTAGTTAACTAAAACTAACGAAAAAACTCAAACTAAAATTTTAAAAAACAATTTCATTAACGCAATAAAACAAAAAACGAAAATGTTTTTTAAACAACGAAAACTAACTGAAACTACATTTTATGTTTACAAAACTAACTATAATTATAGTAAAAATGTCCTTAGTTTTAGTCTTTGGTAATTAATTTAATGCATGAGCCTTTGGGGATGATTTTAAATAGATTGATTTTTATATTAACCGGAATAAGGACTTCTGAAAGTGTGTCACACAAAAGCGACGTCATCTAACAGCAGCCAATAGAAAAGCACCTTCAGATGACGTTGCTCCCATGGTGTTTTTTTAAATATTGCGCACAAGTAATACACTTTTTTTTAAACTAAAACTAATACTGATACTAACTAACTAAAACTAAGCATTTGTGAAATACCTAAAACAAATAAAAACTAACAGAACCACCTTGAAAACTAATTAAAACTAACCACATTTAAAAACCAAAACTCAAAACGAAATGAAAACTAACTAAAATGAAAAATTCCCAAACTATAATAACCCGGCTCCAGACCAAACAACATTGCCACAGTTTTATAAACCTTTCCTTTCATTTGAGCTGAAACCCACACATCACACCTGACACTTTTCTCCGCCCGTTCCAGCCTGCCTGCACGCGCTTCTTCACTTCTTTTCCACACTTTCCATTGCTCTGGACTGTTGACCCTAAATACTTCAACTCCTCCACTTCTTGGTCTTTCCTGTAACCTCACTCCTTCCACACACAGATACTCCGTCGTGCTACGGCTAACCTTCATTCCCCTCCTTTCCACGCCTCTAGCTTCTCCTCCACATGTTCCCTGCTCTCACCACAGACCACAATGTCATCTGCAAACATCATCGTCCATGGAGATTCCTGTCTAACCTCATCTGTCATCCTGTCCATTACAAGAGGAAACAAGAAGGGGCTCAGAGCTGATCCCTGATGTAGTCCCACTACTCCGTCACACCTACAGCACACCTCACCACTGTCTTACAGTCCTCATACATGTCCTGCAACACTTGAACATACTTCTTTGCTACTCCAGACTTACTTATACAATACATACATACTTACATAAAATAGTACATACATGTGTGAGTACTGTGTATATGTTTTTTTGTTTTTTTTAACACAAGTAATTGTACTTTTACTCAAGTAAAGAATGTCAGTACTTTTCCCATCTCTGCCTGCTCTGAGTTGGGGGGTTGACTGTAATTTTCACAAATGTAAGGTCTGAACGGCAGACAGCTGAAAATTCCCACATCTTATTTTCACGTTTTTCATCCAAGGTATCTCACGGCCCGCTGGACCAACGCAAAGCCATCTCTATTCGGGCCTGCCCACCCCCGCCACGCATGCTGCCCCAATGAGCACGCTAATAGAGTACTAAAAGTATGCAGTCTGTGTCACGGCCACCAAAATACCGTTTTTAATTCAGGTTTGAACGCAGTCTTCTTGGTTGAACTTCAAGAACAGCTGAGTGAGAATAAAAAGGGTCCGTCGCACAAGTGTGTTGATGAGAACTCACAACTCTGCTGATCAAGTGTAGCCGATCTATTTGTAATCCTGGTTTAAAATTTGCTGACAATTGTAGGAACTCCCTCAGAAGAACCATCACTAGAAATGGACAACCTCTCCAAAGATTTGAACCTAAATTGCTAATTTTTTGTCTTAAAAAAAAAAACGATTATGTGTTGATTTTCATGCATCAGGACCAGAAATGAGGAAAGTACTGACATTATTTTTCTCACTCCAAAATAAAGGTGACTTTTCTCTTTTTGGACACAACGAATACATATTATAATCGATAAGAAGGAAAACAAACTCGACCCACTGTACTGAGACGCTATTGTTATTTGTGTGATCATAATCTAACGAGACAAAAAAAAAAAAAAAAGCTGGAACGAGCTTTCCAAGGTGCCTCGGCGGGCTAAGATGTGAGGTAGCACCAAGTGTGTGGAATTCATTGCATCCGGCACAAACTTCAAAGGGCAGCGCTTCATTATAATCGTTGTGCAGGTAAGCACACATTTGGTTGCTTGCTTGCTTGCTTGCTTGGTGTGCTCTGGGGAAAGCCACGATATAAATAGTTGATTCTTTAATCTCGGGGAAAATACACGAATCTGACAATGGCAAGCGCTCTCATCTGCTTTTAGGGCTTTTTCACATCCAACTATACTCTGACTTATACTAACTTACACCCCAGTGCAACTATATATATATATATATATATATATCTCACAATATTGCCATTATCATTAAAACCCTACTTGAAACCCTCATTTGAAATCCAGACTTGTTCAAAACCCTAAAGGAGCTTGGGACTTTTTTTTTTTCTAACTAATTCTTGTTTGAAACCGTAACCACTGCTAACCACTATAATTAGAAACACTAACCCTAGCTAATTCCTTATTTGACACCCTAACCCAGAATTGAAATCCTAATTTGAAAACCCAGCCCCTTCTTTGATACCCTAATTGAGGTTGGTGGAATAAATGAGAAAACAAAATGTCGCATCGTGCTCCGTCATCTTTCAAAGTCGGCAAGGGAAACAACAGGCCAAGAACCTCAAAGAGCGGATGTTAACGAGCAGTCAGCCGCCTAATGAAAATTGTCGTCAATCTAATGAGAGACACGAGCGGTCGCCGCTAGACTCCCAACCTTTTTATCCACTCTTCTGATTGCATTTGCTCGTCGGACCGTTGTCAAGATGCCGGGAAGCTGCCATGAGCCGCTATGGCCTCCGTCGCCGCCTCCGCTTTATGAAATGCCTCTTGGTGGAATCAATAACGATGTTAGGCTTGATTAAAACACCAATAAGGGCCTCCGCAAAGGATTTTACCCATCGGAGTGCCGCCGAGCAGCAGCCGCTTTGTTATTTTTTGCATTTTGCAGAGAAGCGAGCGAGTCGGTGGAGCATGATGATTGTGTTTGCTTGTGGCCTGGAATGTTTGCATTCTTCCTGAAGGGAAACAACATTCTTGCACAGGATGGAATCGAAAGTCTCCGTGAAGACTCGTCTCCTTTGTTTTGCTTGTAAGAATTCTATTGGTAGCGTCGTGGTTCACATCGCCGATATGATCAGGCTAATGATGATAGGATACTACATAACTACTGTTTGAAACTCTTACTTGAAATCCTAAGAAGTTTGAAGCCCTAAATCAGGGGTGTCAAAATCATATGCGCTCAGGGGCCGCATGGAGGAAAATAGGCAGAAAGTGGGCCAGGTCAGTAAAATAATGGTATAACTTAGACACAATTGCCGGCAATTATACACAGATTTTCGATATTTGTGGGCCAGCCTTAAATTACGGAGATCAACTGTTATCGTATTGTTCCAAAAAATAACACAAATGCAAATGGTACGCGGGAACACTTTTCCTGTATGAGTTCCGGACGTGTACATCTACCTGTTTTGCATATATATTGTTGCCAGAATGCATTGCGTGGCGCAGTTAATGAAGTTATGAGGACGTTAATCCTTATCATATGTATTTGCGTTAACATTAATTGAATTTGTGTCGTATTTAACACGTTTATGTCAGTCTACGATTTAAAAAAATAAATTTTTTGAACATCAAGGACGATTCCGTATACAAGTTGAATTGCTCATCTGAGGACTTCTTGTGAAATGACTAATTTCTGTTTTGATGTGCCAGCTGATTAATTGGTCCGACATTACAAAAAAAAAATACTTCTCGCGGGCCGGATTAAACCCCTTTGTGGGCCTGATCCGGCCCGCGGGCTGTATGTTTTACACCCGTGCCCTAAACCTAACCTCATCGAAGGCTTGAAACTATAGTTCTGGGTTTCAACCCCTAAATTGAAATTGGAAAAAAAAACTAGGAACATCTCTCAACATGATGTGGCGCAGTTACTGTACAAACAACGATAGATGACCAACTCTGAAAATGTCAACCGCAGGTGAGCTTCATTTTCTTTTCGATACATCTCTTGTACTGGATCACATGTAATATTTCAAATATTATTCTACCAATATTGTGGTCACCCTACATCTGTTAACCATCCTGTAGTTCCTCCCAGCAAGCCCAAATCCTCCACATGAGACGACAGCTGGGCCAGAGCGCAACACTGAGTCACTGCCGCGCCAGTATGTACTTCCCAACACGCACGCACGCACGCACGCACGCACGCACACACAGAGTCCCAAGGAAGGGATTTAACACTGCTACAGTTAATTAAACCAGGACGAGGCAGCCACATGCCCGTGCAGTGTGCCACACGTATTGTTTCCAGCTGCAATGAAGATGAGCAGAAAAAAAATAATAATTGCGTCACTATTGTGTACAAATGTGATTATCAACTAGGCAGTACTCGGCTTGTACAAAAGCTGATGATTTTTTTATGAGTCTGTTAACGATGACGAGGTGAAAAGTCAAAATCGAGACCGTTTCAAGAGGCCGTTGCGCAATGCCAAAGCAGGAAACAAGAAAGACCGTTTTACATATTGCACTGACATTCCAAGCAATGTGTTCCACTTTAAAGGGAAGAGAAGTCAAACATTTTGACAATATGTTAACTGTTAACTTGGCTAAACACGGCACTCTGATTCATATTGCGTTTGTGGAATATGATGAACTAAGCAGCAAAATCCACCTCATCCTATCCATCTCATTGGGCAGCCATTTTGCCACTTGCTATCGACCGAAAATGACATCACAGTGCCTAAAAGCTCAGGTAATAACCAATCACAGCTCACCTGTTTTCTGGGATCGGCCATGTGACATTCGAAAGCTGAGCGCTGAGGCTCTGTGATGTGCAAAATGGCCGCCCCGTGAGATGGGTAAAAATGGTTGGATTTTGCTGCTTGATTCTTGGTCCACAAACAGAAAATTAATCACAATATTGTTTTTAGACTAGTGGGGCCGCATAGAACATATTAGGATAAAGAACATTTTGGACTTATTCTCTTAAATCCAATTTTCGGACACAAATTTTTGACCATGTATTTTTGGTGCAAATCAGTTAAAACGGATTGTAAAGGGTATAATATTAGCGCCTGAACTGATATTTGGCATAAAAAAAAATTGCAATAACTTATTAGTCAGTTCACTTTATAAATATATAATGAATAAAATAACTTCTTTGTTGGTCCCCTTTATATGCTGGTCGCAATTTATTTTAAAATTACATAAAATGAATGCCATTTGTTTTCTTTTTCCATATATTCATGAGAAACATATTTATAAAACAGTGTGTGTGTGTTTTTTTAATCGAAATTTGCGGTTGTGCAACTTATTTTCAAGAAATGCAGTTAAGTACAGAGGAGGGAAAAAAAAAGAATACAACAGTGCTTCAAGTAACATTAACATTTTGACATTTTGCTCATTTAGGTTTTTAGTTAACTTACGTTCAATAAACATCTGCCTCGAAACTTTGAAAATGTTAAAGTTGATGATGGTGGTGGTTGTATCTGGAGAGAAAGACGGTTTGTAATATGTTCATCATCAAATATAATTTTATGCTAAACTGCAGTTTTCCAAACTGGGCCATCGACTCATACACAATTGCAAAGAATTAATGACTTTTTTCTACCTTACTAGAGCTCAATTGCAATTGTCTTTATTTTAATTCCAAATAAAGCAATGAGCCGAGCTAATGTCAAACAAACAGACCAAAAAAAAAAAAAATTCTTCTCTTCCGAAGCCTCAGCAGCACGGACATAAAGAGCCCGCGAGGTTCGTTCATTTCATGAATTGTTTACAGCATCGACAGACGCTCACTCGCTCGCTCGCTCTCTCGCTTTCTTGTTGTTTTATTGTGTTACGGTGAGATGAATTCATGCTCTGGCTGCTGAGAGGCTGCGGTGAAAATGTAATTCCTGCGTCGCATCAGTGCTGTGCCTTTATTAATTTTACAAGGCTGCTGCGTCGTTTAGCCTCATCACCGAGTGTGCGTTGGTTACTGCGGCAACCACATCTCAACGTTTTTTTTAATGAAAAATGCGCAAGGACGGCCATGAATCAGATGTTACTGGCCATTTCTTGGAGCCGGAAAAAAAAATCCAAAGAAACAAGGTGTTGTGAAGGTTGCTGAGTTTCTGTCCCTTTGAAACATGAAAAAAAAATTCCCAAAACCACCTCATAAACCTTACGCTAAACTTCAATATTACTACCAGTTTCAATGCCATTGTGAATTATTATTATTATTATTTTTTATTTTATTTAAACGCTCCATAAATGAATTTAATGTAATATTTATCCATCGTCGCTAATTGGTTAGCACGGCTTCCAGCTACGAAAATTACAATTGCCAAATGATATGGTCCCCAACTGCCCATTTATACTTTTTAAAAGCAGTGATTTATCTCCAGTTTGAAAATATTTAACCTGGGGAACTGTACTTCCAAACTGCAAATATTTTCTTCAGTATGTTTATTTCTTTGGCGGTGCCCATACGTAGGTATGCGCTTCTCTAAAATGAGAAAAAAATTGCGGACCACAATTTTAGAATCACCGCTTTAAAAGCACCCGTGAAAAAAAAATAGTGACCCATAGGAGTCAAGTGAAGCACTTTTTAACAACCTGTCGCTTGGCACGTTGACTATTTCCATTTCATTAGAGAGAGAGAGAAAAAAAAAAGGTATGTGAAGAGTTTCTCCTTGACAGGCCTCAAGGACATGCAACAAGCGTTTCAACAGCCTCACTTATAGGCTGCGCCGCCATGCAAATTTATGGAAATGCAGGTAAGGTTGGCGGAATGAAGATTTACCATCCAGGCATCTTCACATAATGCCTTGTTATCTTCAAGCGATGGTCCGCCACCCACGTCGTGACAGCAGAGGCGGCAGCGTAACAAAGACATATGAGGCGTTTCAGGTTAGCGTTGGGTGGGGGGGGGGGGTGGCCAAGGCAGATGGGTTAAAGGTGATAGATGAGTGACAAAATTAAATAAAACGTCAAAGCTGTTGTCACGGGAGGAGCAGAGGGAGAAGACCGCATGGCACTTGAGGCAAATTGTTTCATGCAATGCAATTGTTTTTTTCTTTGAAAATTCAGACGTCAAAGTCAGTTTTACTTAAGTGAAATTTGGAATACGGCTATCGTGAGAAGCCTCACAAAAAAAAGCCTCATGAAGTCATGTCAGAAAACAAACAGGATATTTCCCATTTGGATTAAAAGTGCCACAAAATAGACTGGGTAGCGTCCAGAGTTCACCAAAACGTCTTAAGGACACTTGCCTGAAAAGACACAGGTAGTCTGCCGTTTCAATTTGAAGCCCCCCAAAATCTATGCAGAGCCATTTATTTATTTATTTATTTTCAACCCATCCCTTTGCAACATAAAATTTGATCGACATGTCATGCCTTCAAAAAAGTCTCACGAAGCCATGCCTGAAAACACACGGAACGTCAGCCATTTTAGCTTGAAGCTCATAAATGTTAGCCATTTCTCAAATTGCGTTTTTGTCCGTTCTCACGTCCTTGTGATCTCGTGAAACGTGATCGGCTGAAGTACTAAAGTACGCATAAAACAAGAACGCACGGATGTTCTTGTCTGCTAGCCTAAACTAAGGACGCATCGGTTGGTTACTTGTTAAGAATTGGCTGGGAAAATATTCCAAGATAATTAGCATTTTTAGGAAGGACATTTGCTTGTACACTCTAAAAACAATAGGGTCAAACGTAACCCCAATTATGGATAATAATAAAAATGGACCGATCCACTTTATGGGTCAATTTGACTCAACTTTGGTTTGGAGTTGTTTTACGCTGAAAGACTGAAACTCAAAAATGGAACAAATCGACCCAAGTAGAGGATTGGTCTTGGTTTTGACCCATAGTTGGGTTATTTTTGACCTAACTGTTTTTAGAGTGTACGTTCTTAGAAAGACCGTTCTTCGCATTCATATGTACACACAGCCATTGCCATTGTGTTTTGACCCGATCCCACTAATTTTGCCATCCTGATTGGAAATACTTTAGCACTTCATGAAGCTGGATACGCTGAACACTTTCTCGTTCGTTTGTATGACAGATGATCTAAAAACAAACTAATGAAGCCAAGAACAGAACAAGAGCACAAGGCCAAGCACTTATGAGTGCAGTAGATGGCTGTGGATAAAAATAAAATTAAATAAATATCTGTTTCATATCAAAATGTCATGTTTTTCTTTCATGGTCATTGGTTGAGTCATTTTTGAAAAAAATTACACAAACAAATGTTGCTCATAAAAAGCCAAAGATCTAGAATGTAATCAGAGTAAAACTGAATAAAACCCATTTAAAACACCACAAGGTGAAAACAATTTCATACAAAAATGACATGTAACAGTCATATCCAGATGCTCCTCATTACAAAATTACTTATTCATGAAACAAGATGTATACATTTTTTTCCTGCTCTTTCTGTCTTTGCAAATACAAGCAGAAGATTGGCGAGACGTTGACGCGGTACCGCGCGGGCACAGCTGGCAGTCTCTCGAGGGGCGGCGAGCCAACGCAGCTGCACGTGATCCGAATGACAATACCGCGGTCGCGCCAGAAGGACCTCACATTTCGGCGAGCCGACGTTGCGACACTTCCCCCGCTTGCCGGGACACAAACAAGCGCCACTGAATTCATAATATGAAAAATTGCTTTGCTCAGACGCAGCAGTTCAGTCTCACTACAAGCCAAGAAGAAGGAAGTCTGGGGACTCAGAAAACAAGTCAGTAACAGTCAGTTTTCTGCCCCCCAATAAAACAAAACTGCATCTTTCATCTTTATTGTGGGTAGTCTAAGGCACACCTGTGCACTAATTATGGTGTCTAATCAGCATTTTGATATGGCACACCTGTGAGGTAGGATGGATTACCCCGGCAAAAGAGAAGTGCTCACTATCACAGATCTAGACTGGTTTGTGAACAATATTTGAGCAAAATTGTGATGTTGTGCATGTGGAAGAAGTTTTAGATATTGGAGTACATCTCGTAAAAAATGGGA